>NC_049989.1:1281238-1285765 GCF_000003815.2 Branchiostoma floridae
TGTGTCACAAATGTGGTAATACTGAACACCTTTTGGACTAACTGTGACGTGGATAAGTGCAGTAAGTGTTTGGCATTAGGCCATGTTGCCAAAAAATGCACTAGTGGCATCAAATGTAATGTGTGTGGAGAGGACGGCCACACGTGGCGTAACCTTTACCCTTAATGCCTGCAATTCAGCAAGCCGGCTACGTCCTTGGCGAAGGACAACAGTGTTCAGGACACCAGCGCCAAGAATGAGTGTCGCGGGCAAAGGCAAAGCTGTGGCGGGCCAAAGCAACCTAGTACCTACGTTTAGTGCCTTTTTAGGGCAAACAAGAGGAGAAACGTGACAGCAATGACATGACGACCAACTCCCCTGCTGTTGTGAAAAGCAGTCAAAAGAAGCCCTACCCTACCCTACCCGATCTAACAAGGCGGTAGTGAAGGTGGTACCATCCAAGGAGAGAGTGGTGCCTTCCAAAGAAAGGCCCACTTCTCCAAAGGCAGTTGTGAACCCTACCGAACCTAACAAGGCGGTAGTGGAAACCGACTCTCCCAAAACAGTTGTGAAAAGCAGTAAGAAGCCAGATCCTACAAAGCCTAACAAGGCGGTAGAGAAAGTCTGGTGCCTTCCAAAACCTCTAAGCTAGAGGGGACTCCCTATGATGTAGATACGGAGAAAGGTAACGTGGTACCTGCCGATTCTCCAGGGGATGTAGGAACTCCTCATGAGGAATCTCCTGGTTTATGGGACCTGGGTTCACTCCCTGAGGATGGAGCTATTATTAAGTTCACAAGCTGCCAGTCTTATGAGGCATATAGTGCGGAAGATGGAAGAAATGATGACTAAATGAGTATGCAGGTTGCAAGAATCGAGCGGGTTCAGAAGAGGGCGCTGCGCACAATTCTGAAGGGACAGTACACTAACTATGAGTTAGCTCTGTAGCTAACCGGTATTAAGTCACTGAAAGGCCGACGAGAGGACTTATGCTTGAAGTTTGCTGGCAAACTCAGCCCTGAAATCCTCCCACCCACAGCAGGGGCAACTCATTAGAAACATTAGGAACTCTAAGAAGCTTAAAACTGTTAAGTGCAGAACGAACCCATACAAACATTCCGAATGCCATATTTAGTCAGGTGATATAGTCCACCTCCTAAACAACAGATAATCACGGTGTGAATAGTTGATTTTAATCATGTTCCAATTAAGATCAATTCTCGTTTCTACAAAACGGTTGTCCCCACGTTAAGTTACTCATTTCTGTCCTGACTATAATTGTAAACGTACATTTTTAAAGCGTACTTTGAATTGGTGTTATAAAGTTTATGGTAAGTTGCGATATGTTGTTTTACAATGCTTGTATTGTACCGTATACGTAATTCAGCTTCTGGCTGCGAAGTATCACGTTTTAATAAATCATTCATTCATTCATTCATTCATTCATTCATTCCAACCTCTCCTATTGCTCGCGTCCAAGATGGCGGCCACGACTAGACGCGCATCACATGAGCTGCACGTCTGAATAACCTTGTTTGTGTTGTTACGATACTTAATGATATAATTTGCGTACGAGAACTTACAAAACATTGTAATGTAAGTGACTAAGATAAATGTATTCCTTTTACAGAGCCTGCCTCTGCTGCTACAGAAAGCAGCCTCGGCGAGTTCAGCCACGATACAGGATCATCGTTGGAAGAGGTACAGGAGATCTCGGTGTCCCATCCGACCGATGGAATCACAGAAGAGCGGAACGCGTCCGACAAAACTGTCACCTGCATAGTGATAGAGGGGTCGACGACGAAGGGACGGTATAAACTGGTTAGTAGCGAAGGGTACAGATACGCCTTGAAGAAGGAGACCCGGGAAACGATTCACTGGCGGTGTGCGAAGAGAAACAAGACGATCACGTGTGGCGCACCCGGGGATCCGTCGGCACTGCCACTCACCAGAGCTGGCGGCATCCCTGTATGTCAGAGTCAACGCTGATCTGAACAAAATGGCGAAGAACCAGCTCTTTGAGACAGCGTCAAACTTGGTGAATGATGTAATGCTTCAGGCGGGAAACCAACAAGGGCCAGGTCAACAGAGCAAATGCAAAGATGAGACCAGAGGAGCCACAGGAAAGGGACCTGATGACTTTAGATTTTTGTTCGCATGCGTGAACTGTGGAAAGACGTGTCTCGACTTGCTCTGAGTAACGGCCTAGATTGGGCTGAGTTTTTTTTTAATGTTTTTTTAGCCAGTTTTTGCCCTAACTAGTTTTTAAGAGTGGTAAAGGCAACTAGAATAGTTTTTAATAAGTTTTTAGGCAAAAAGTCCAGATTTTTTTAGCGAGTTATAAGGTACTTTTTATCGGCCATGTGCTGACAGGATGTCGCCATCTTGTTTTTTTTTCGTTCTTTAGTTTTTACATGACTTGGGTCAGATTTATATCCTATCAAACGGGGATTGCGGGCGGGGAAGTTTTAGCACTGTCATGAGTGCGTATTCCCAACAGTCCAACAACTATTTCCAAGGGTGGAAAAAACCCCGGAGTTCTAGTACAGTGGTCAATTAAAGAATTATCGCTGTCGGATCCGGAGTTCCCGGAGTGGGAAAAGCCCCAGAGCCGAGTTGACTAACCCACCAGCAAAGGCAAAACATAAGCGGATTTTCCTGGGCGGGAAAAGCCCTAGAGATACGAGTAGAGTAGAGTTTTGTCATTATCGACCATTTATAATTACCATGCATATCAATGGATTAAAGAAAGGTGTATTATAGTTGATGAATATTGTTGTTTGTCCTGTGCCACTAGTGCATTTATAGCAATGAGAAAGATCTCCGTGCGCCTTCCTGTCTTTGGATCAAGAGAAGCCGTTTGCCAGAGTCAATTTTTGTTATCTGCAGGCTGTTTTACCTAGGATGGGTTTTGGTGCGATTTTCAGGGCGTACATTACCACCCTGTATGGCGGAGCCGCCTGTTCAGTGCTTGTTAACGGTCAAATTTCTGACCAGTTTCATCCGTCCCACGGGGTCAGACATGGCTGTTCTCTGTCCCCCGTATTGTATGTTCTCTCCCTTGAACCTTTCTCTGAAATGGTCAGGAACAATTTTAACATTTGTGGTCTTCGTCTCCCAGGTGGAGCGGAGGTCAAGTTAATTCAATATGCCGATGATAATACCGGTATTTTAGCGGATGATGATTCCATCCGGCATTTTGTCGAGGATGTTTCTGTTTATGAGAAGGGTTCCGGAGCCCGTTTGAATAAGGGTAAACACTATAGGATTGTGGCTCGGGCGCTGGCGATGCCGTTCAGATTCTTCAGTACCGGGCATCGTTTGCATCTGGACTTTCTTAATTCTACTCGGTTTAGCCATTGGTAACACCGATATGGCTGGGGAGAATTGGAAACGGCGAGCTGCCAAGTTCTATTCTGTCCTTCAGTCTTGGAGTACTTAGCTTACTCTGACTGTGGGGCCGGGCTATGTATTTTAACTCACTGGCAGCGTCAAAGTTATTTTATACCGCAGTACTCTTTGCCCCTCCTTCAACATACTTTGTAGCCTCAATAAGGCAGTCTTCCATTTCCTGGAGGGGCAAGAGAGAGATGGTTTCTCGATGGTCAGTTTTCTTACCTGTCGACAAAGGAGGTTTGACGATTGTTGATATCTCATTGAAGAGCAAATACATGTATGTACCTCAAGTTTTTCTCTGCTCTGGCAAACGTCTCTTTTGAGCCTTCTTTTTCCAGTTTGCCGAAGGATGACAACGAAAAATTAAAGGGTGACAAAAGTGCTTATGAGAGAGATATTTATCACATCACAGTACATAGTTCAAGTCATGTCAGGGCTACCCGGAGTTGTTGACGGGAACCCGTCAGTACAGGATGAAACTGAAAAGTCATGTGCCTTATTCGGTGAGACTTGGAAATGAAGTTATCTCGTTCAGATATGCGGGCCAACCAAAAATTTGCATTAAATGTGGAAGTACTGGCTACTTTTTGGTCGATGCTGAGATAATCTTTTTTCTTCCGTTAAGAACGAAAGAGAGGTGAGAAGAAGACGGCGAGGGAGTTGAGGAAGTCCGATGCATACTGTTACATCGGGAGGGAGGACATTCTTGACACCTTCCAGGCTTTCAACGCTATCTCATCAGTGTGGCTGAGATAGAGAGACCGGCCAATCTCACTGGAAGTGGTGGAGCCACCGCTAAAAGAGATGCAGAACGGAAAAAAAACCCAGGGCGAGACGGTCTGCAAAAGAGTTCTTTATACAGTATTGGCCTGGTGTTCGGCAGGATACGCTTGAGGTCATCAATGACGGCCTAGAAGAAAATCAGCTGCCAACGTTTTAGGGAGAGGCAGTCATAAAGCTTATCGATAAGAATGGTGACTCCCTTAGCCCTTCAAGCAAACGCAATGTCGTATCCTTGTTAAACGTTGATTATAAGATATTGGCCAAAACGTTAGATAACAGTTTAAAATGTACCATTGGAGAAGTCATTGAAAATTACCAATTCTGATAGCTACAGGCTGTAGCTAGCTGAGGGACATACTTAGTCAGAAT
>NC_049989.1:1285865-1337165 GCF_000003815.2 Branchiostoma floridae
ATTTTCTTTAAATGTGGACTATAAGATTTTGTCCAAGGCTTTGACAAACCGTTTGATAGCTATTATGCCCACTCTTGTACATCCTGACCAAGACTGTTCTGTGCCTATTTTGAATAATTTGATTCTCCTTCGGGACATTGTTATTTACAGCAATGAGAAAGATCTCCGTGTGCCTTCCTGTCTTTGGATCACAAGAAGGCTTCTGAGTCAGTTTTTGTTATCTGCAGGCTGTTTTATCTAAGATAGGTTTTGGTCCGATTTTCAGGGCGTACATTACCACCCTATTTAGCGGAGCCGCCTTTTCCGTGATTGTCAACGGTCAGCTTTCTGACCAGTTTCATCCGTCCCGCGGGGTGCGGCAGGGATGTTCTCTGTCCCCCTTATTGTATGTTCTCTCCCTTTAACCATTCTCTGAAATGGTCAGGAACAGTGTTAACATTCGTGGTCTTCGTCTCCCAGGTGGAGCGGAGTTATTTCATTATGCCGATGATAATACCGGTATTTTAGCGGAAGATGATTCCATCCGGCATTTTGTCAAGGATGTTTCTGTTTATGAAAAGGGTTCCGGAGCCTGTTTGAATAAGGGTAAAGACTAGAGGGTTGTTATTCAGGCACGTTTTTTTTTATGTCACACGGGCTACAGGTACTCTTGTTGCCCCCCGTGACTGGCCTGCTGACGACGACACATTTGCAGGTTTTGGGAATGACCACATACGCACACCTGTGATATTTCCAGCCTATCCTGGCAAGGAACGGGTTTGACGAGGATGCATGCGTTGCGAAGGAATTAGGCTGGGGTCAACCAAAAGGACTGCTTGAATTGTGTAGCTGTGGGAAAACATCTTCCTAGACGAGGAGAGAGCAGATCACCAACGTGTTGCAGCTGCCTTTTTCCTTGCCACTGCTGCCGCGCCGTGAAGACCGATTGGAGGTCCAGTCTGGACGTTGCAATGCTGTCTAAGCTGATATTCATTAGCATTGAGGAACCTTCAGTGCAAGAGTACCATGCAGCCCTAGCAGTACAGGCCTGGTAGGATGCTGCACCGAATATGCGACAGCTACATGAACCCTGGGAGATCACTATAGACTTTTAAATACTGTAGACTTAGTAGATGTTGGGGTAGAAGTTTGTTTAGTTTCCTGACTACCCTGCTTTGTTGTTAGTGCCTCACCCCAACTGTCACACTGAGAGAAATACATGTATTGTGTTTATACTGTAGTTTATTGTATATAATGCCTATGGGGCCAATATTTTTCTGTAAACATTAATGCCTATTAAGTACAGCATTCCACCGGGTCTGTACTGCCTAGAAGTTACATGGTAGTGTTACACTGTACTTTATGTTCTCAAATACCTATCACTATGTGGCTAGTGTTTTTCGGTAGAAAAAATGACTTGGATTGCATGTTCTTGAATGCCTATATAGCCACTTTTTTAGTAAAAAAAATGACATGATACAGTAAATTGTATTAAGAAAGGCTTTATTTTCGTTAATACCTGTGTGTACAATGTTTTCTAGTAGAGAAAGGACGCAATTCGGTAAATTACATGATAAAGACTTTAATTCCTATGCGGACAGTGAAACGGTACATGAATACTTCTGTCAAAAGAGTGTTATTATGGTTGGTTTGAACGGCCTATTTTACTACCCATGCTGGTATTTTCGTCCACACTGGACTTTGTATGTGACCACTATGTGGGCATGATCAGCCTTCTAGCAAAAGTGAGGGTGTAGTTTCTAACAGCATTACCCTCCCCGTAACAGTTCCTGCACTGTGGGTTCTTAGTTCATTCCCTTGCCTGGCGCCCCAAGTTCCAAACTGCTTTGCATTCGCAGTCAGCCATGAAATGTTCTTCAACAGAACACCTGTCGCACATTCCGGGCTGGTCCACATATCTAATCGTGACAAGGTCCTGGCCAATCCTGAATGTATATGGGATATGGCCAATCAGTTGCATCTTATACTGCCTAGTGCCTGTTTTGACTGTAGGATAACCCAGGCTGGCCCAGGTGAGGAACCTGCTAGCCTTAACCTCCCCGTAGGCTTGTAGCTTGTGGCGAACGAAATTGTCGTCTACCCAAGACGGTATACCAAGGGCGGTGATAATCACCGTGTCCGTTCCGTTGTTGTCTACATCGACGGAAAAGTCCGCGACCAAAGACGGGTATACCCTCAAGAGGTCTTCCTTCGATTTGAAGGTGATCTCATATTTCCCTTTGCCCTTTCTGCTGATCCCCTCGACATCTTTGTTGAGATCTAAACTGTGTGACTTAAACAGTTCTTTTACGTCATCAGACTCATTTTCTGACGGCTCAAAAAACGTGATCTCCACGCTCCTCTGTACAGCGAACTTAGAGAGGACGGGAGGCATGATGCGTTTGTCTGAGATTTATCACACTATGGTGTGTTTAAAACTCTTTCAAACAAGAAACACTGAAAACGGTACCCCTGAAGCCCCCAACACACTCCTACCAGGGCGAAATGACATACCCCGTATGTAGGTCACTGTCTTGTGTGCCGTATTCCAAGAAACACTAATAGGCGGACGATACCAACTCTGATGTTTTGGGGATGAGGGTCGCTAACTACCCCAATACACAAGATTTACAGCCCTAAAACACACAGGCAGTACCAAAAAAATACCTAAACAAACTACCCTACTTTCAACCGGGTATGTCAAGTCAGACCTGAGTTACGAAGGGGGTTAAACTTTGTTTTGAACGGGAGACGTTTGGGCGATACCAACCCTCCAGCCGCTTAGGACGGGGGTAGTAGACTGGAAAGTCCAAGAAACACGACAAATACGACTTGATAAGGCAAACAAAGCAGATGGATCTCATAACACAAACCTGCTTTCTTACCATACGGAAAGGAATCCTTCTTGCTCAAAGTAGGGAAGAGAAAACCTCTGTAAAAGTACCAGCGTAACGCTGGATGCACATCAGACGGTGCACGAAGCTTGCCTGTACCGAACCCGTCCCGTAGAGGGGGTTCGGTGCCACAAAAACTCTTGTAACTCAGCTTCAACTAAATATACAGGAACAGAAACCCACCAAAACGATCCTGGGAAGCCCAGCAAACCGAAAAACTAAATGTCGGGCCTAGCTGTTCGCTCCAACCGGTCGAAAATGGCCGGGAAAGAGCACTAGACAGAGTGCGTGCCTCAGCCTCGTGTGCTCCAGAAGAGTTAGGACGCTACGCATGCGCGCATCAAGGAGGGTCTGCATGGGGTTGCCAGATCACAATATTTCGCCTGAGGATATACATGATTAAAGCCATACCGAGGTTACACTAATACTTCCGTCATAATGTGATAGACTATTACAAGATCTTACGAGGCGTTTTGTCCAAGGACATGCTGATGCCGAGATGACTTTCATTTACAATGAGCACATTTTCAATTTGTTTTGGGGTGTGTGATAACTGTTGTAAGTTTGTAAAAGTTAGATCATCATCAGTACTAGCACGTAAACGTACGTTATGGGGAAATGTGTATACATGAAGATTACCCACAGATTTGACATTATAATTCGAAGCGAAGGAGAACGTTATAATACGCCTAATAAGATGTGAAACTTCAACAAGTCGGCAAGATGTCATTTTAAAGTAACCTCAAGACTGGCGGGAATTGGGAACCATCTCACAAGGTTGAGAGTTTGTAAAGAATGTTAGATTGTGTATTCACTATCATGGAATCGTGCATAAACTGGGCATAAAAAATAATGTGTAGGTGGACGTGGGTAGGTTAATGTATGAAATAAAGTTGATGAATGGCAAAAATTGATTGTCATTACACAAATACATGTTTGGACTCAATATTTCTTGTTCTTAAGTGTATTAAGTTATTATTGTAAAGGTTACTATCTAATGGTTTCTGTTGTTTGATGATTGGTTAATATATTTTCTAATCAATCTTCATTTTGTATTATTCGGTACTATTTAACATTTTTGTTGTTACAATCTGTCATCCCCTGTATGTCATTGCCATACACTACTCGCTATATGCAAGCAATGAGTGAATGGGTTACTATATTTAAAATGTAATGCACTTGTACACGATATTCTGATAAAAAGGGCACAGTTTTGAGTTGATTCATGTCTTTTTACCATAATGATTGTTGTTGGTAATGCTACTCCACGTTCACCCATGGCTATCCTTTGCTTAGGTTTGGGGAATGTGAGGTTGACGAATTGAAGGGTTATTTCACTGCGGTGAAGCCGTATCTACAGAGCCTTGCCTTGAGAGTTATACTTTGAAAGAAATGTCCTGAAGTAATACATTTATTACTTTGTAAGAACAACCCAAATACAGAATCTTTTATGCAAAAGGAATTGAGCACATTGCATCTTTCACTTATTTTGATTTCAGATCCCAGACAACAAGTGGCATAGCCTCATTTTCTGGCGAGACGATAAGGGAAAGTCCACCAGATGTAAATGCGCTCAATATTATAGAGACTGCTGTATGCACTTTAACTTATCTGCATTCCTTGTAGTGTAATCAGACAGATACGGCGAAGGGTACAGAGACCAAGGGTCACATGGAGCGATTCACGCTGATCTAAAGGAAAAGGCGAAGGATGAGGTCTTCGAGCCAGCCTCCAACTTGGTGGATGATGCGACGCTTCAGGCTGGAAACCATCCAGGGCTGCCTAGCCAAGCAGCACTGCTCCGTCACGTCAACAGAGCCAAGGCGAAGGTGAGACCAGAGGAACCACGGGCACAGGACCTGATGACTTTCAAACTTGACGAGCAGTATATACCAGATGACTTTGATTTCCGGTGGAGAGGCCCCGGCGAAGAAGAAGCAACATCATATTTGATGCAGAAGCTGGGCATCCTGGCCACTTCCAGTAGCTGGTATATCGACGGAACTTTCAAGATTGTGCGAGCTTTCTTCAGATGCTGTACATGTCGGTGCACGCGTTCGTAAAGAGCGACGGCAAGATCAAACAGGTAAAAATAAAATGTAATTATCGACCATCTATAATCACCATGGATATTATTAATCACCATGGATATCAATGGAGTAAAGAAAAGTGTATTATAGCCGGTAAATATTGTTGTTTGACCAGTCTCGCTGGCATGCATGGTTCGGGAGAAAAGTGTCGAAGATTGCGGATCGCGGGAGCCAAAGACAAAGAGTTATCGGACCAGGTTGGGCAAAACCAAACCATGGAATACACCAGTGAAGGATATCTATACCTTTGAACAGATCACCGAAGACCACACAGACTCTAGCAAAACAAAGGTATGTAGCCTAAAATTCCGTACAAACCCAGACCGAATTTATCTATGGATTGATGCTAGCAAAGCGCATTTCAATGAGTCGCTCGAAGCGGACAAGGGGTAAAAGTTTACCTGGAATTCACAATGTCCAGCTATCTGTTACTGACTCCGCTTCGTCGGGAGATAGCACCAAAATTCTCACCATCCTTTTCTAGCATACCGGCACAGTTCTAATCCGCGGCAAAAGGCTTATCTTGGTTTGCCAAGTCATGAAAGAAGTTAGTAGCCTTGAAGATGGCGGACTTGTGAATGAGGAACCCGTGGCCGGAGAAGCTGAAACAAGAGACAACAGCACGAAGACAACAGAGACTGCTTCGAAATCTGACGCGTCCGCCATGACAGTACCCGGCAGTGACCCAGAACAGACAACAATAGATCTGATCTTTGAGATAGACATTCAAGCAGAAACACAAAATAATTCAAGTCCCCTTCTATCCGCAAGGCACTAGGAGGTTTTGAGAACATTCTCCTTACACCACTCACAAAAGTACGGGTCTGTAGGAAAACGTAAGGAGAGAAGTCTACAGCTCAAAAGCCCACGTTCGCGGCAAGCCCTGAAAATCCCCGAAATGCAAACTAGACTAGTACAGAACAAGGATCGAAGGCATAATGACCAGACGAATGGGCATTCTCAAAGGGCATAATCCATCTAATCCAATCAAATCAACATGGCATAAGACCGAAAACAAAAAAAAATGCATTATTTCTGTTATCTTACTTCAGAAGGATAAGAAATAAAGATGGGTTTGGAGACTTTGGACTCACTGATGCCGAGTGAATGGAGAGGCTATAGTGTTACCTAAGACTGATGTCTTGGTCGACAAAGGAAATGTCTCCTACACATCGAATAGACCTAAAAAAGATGCCCTCCTACATTTTGCTAGACGGAAGTCTACTGACAAATGTATATGCATGCATTGGAGGAAAGGGGAATGATATTTAATCTACGTTTCTTTAAATCCTGCATTTGTGTTAGATAAGCATGCCATAGAAATCTACTACTGAAAATAAAAGTACTTTTGGCATAATACAATTCTTCACCCGTGCTGAAGGACATTTAAGAATTGTTAGATTATATTTCGTAAAGAAATCTGTCTCTTGATAAACGCGGTTTCTATGAAGGTCTTTTTACTGCAGTACCTGTTGACGATGCCAGCATGGGTGTCCTGCTTTCCCATGTTGGTCGAACGTTGTCAGATGTACAGTCGGCTATGCTTGATACGCTTATTTCTGGTGTTGAGGGTTTTTTTTTTAGGTGCTAAAGGGCTTGGTAAGTGCCCAGGGTCGGATGGTATACCGAATGAGTTCTATCTGGCCCTGTGTGAGGTCTTGTCAGAGGATTTTGCGGGAGGGTTCTTTGAGCCCCACTCAAAATTTCTGTTATTACTTCATTGCAGAAGACCGGGGATGAGTCTGACCCCAAGAATAAGCGTCCCATTTTACTTTAAAATGTGGACTATAAGATTTTGTCCAAGGCTTTGACAAACCGTTTGATAGCTATTATGCCCACTCTTGTACATCCTGACCAAGACTGTTCTGTGCCTATTTTGAATAATTTGATTCTCCTTCGGGACATTGTTATTTACAGCAATGAGAAAGATCTCCGTGTGCCTTCCTGTCTTTGGATCACAAGAAGGCTTCTGAGTCAGTTTTTGTTATCTGCAGGCTGTTTTATCTAAGATAGGTTTTGGTCCGATTTTCAGGGCGTACATTACCACCCTATTTAGCGGAGCCGCCTTTTCCGTGATTGTCAACGGTCAGCTTTCTGACCAGTTTCATCCGTCCCGCGGGGTGCGGCAGGGATGTTCTCTGTCCCCCTTATTGTATGTTCTCTCCCTTTAACCATTCTCTGAAATGGTCAGGAACAGTGTTAACATTCGTGGTCTTCGTCTCCCAGGTGGAGCGGAGTTATTTCATTATGCCGATGATAATACCGGTATTTTAGCGGAAGATGATTCCATCCGGCATTTTGTCAAGGATGTTTCTGTTTATGAAAAGGGTTCCGGAGCCTGTTTGAATAAGGGTAAAGACTAGAGGGTTGTTATTCAGGCACGTTTTTTTTTATGTCACACGGGCTACAGGTACTCTTGTTGCCCCCCGTGACTGGCCTGCTGACGACGACACATTTGCAGGTTTTGGGAATGACCACATACGCACACCTGTGATCATTTCCAGCCTATCCTGGCAAGGAACGGGTTTGACGAGGATGCATGCGTTACGAAGGAATTGGGCTGGGGTCAACCAAAAGGACTGCTTGAATTGTGTAGCTGTGGGAAAACATCTTCCTAGACGAGGAGAGAGCAGTTCACCAAAGTGTTGCAGCTGCCTTTTTCCTTACCACTGCTGCCGCGCCGTGGAACGTGGCTTCAATTGCATAATTAGCTGCTTAGGTAAACTATTCTCCTCAATATTAAACACTCCCTTAGTTAGTTATGCCGAAAACAATAGTCTTTTCAAACCCCATCAGGCAGGGTTTAGGAAGAACTTTAGAACTACAGATAATCTTTTCGTGTTAAGTACTTTAGTTAGCAAGCATCTAAGTAAAAATTCCCGTCTCTTTGCATGTTTTGTAGATTTTAGTGAAGCGTTCGACTCCGTCTGGAGAAATGGCCTCCTTTACAAATTAAACAAGTTAGGTATACAGGGCAACTTTCTTCGAACCATCAAAGACATGTATTCAAAAACCACAAATCGTGTGAAATACAGTCAAGGTCTGACTGAACCTTTTGTCAGAAACTGTGGTGTCAGACAGGGATGTAATTTAAGCCCAACTTTATTCAATTTATTTTTAAATGATAATACATCTGTCTTTGATAATGATATTTGTAACCCCCCAACTATGTACAGTAAGCGTGTCTCTTGTCTATTGTATGCGGATGATTTAATTCTTTTCTCTGAATCCAAACAAGGTTCGTTGAGTAGACTAGAAGAATACTGTCAAACATGGCACCTAAATGTGAACCTTAGGAAAACAAAAAAAAATTGTTTTCACTAAGGGTGGTCGTATACCAAAAGATGTGTATTTCATGTATAAGAACAATCCTGTTGAAATAGTGACAACCTATTGTTATTTAGGTATTGTGGTCAATTCTGCGGGTACTTTCAAGGCGAACAACAAACACTTGTACAGTAGGGGACTGAAAGCTTTGTTTGGGATAAATCAATCCCAAGACAAAGCCGATGCGCCTTTGTCTGTCAGAAACAAACTTTTTGATACCTGTGTTAAGCCCATAATTCTTTATGGATCGGAAATCTGGGGTCCTGCTAAAAACTCCAAATTCTGTCTTATCGAATCAATACACCTAAAGTTCTGTAAGCAAACCCTACACGTGCCAAGATCCACAAGTGGCCTCGCCGCTAGAGCCGAGTTAGGGAGGTTCCCCATTCTGGAAGCCTCCCTAAATGCCATTAAACACTTAATTAGACTTCGCCAGAAAGAACCAGCAGGCAGTTTTCAGTCAGACGCTCTCTCCTGTCAGATAGATTTAGACAAAGCTGGAGCCAAGTGTTGGGCTTCAGGAGTTCGCCAGTCACTGGAGGAATGCGGTTATGGTTATGTATGGCATTGTCCTCTACAGCATAATACAAATTCGTCTCAAATTATCAATTCATTCAATCAGCGTCTAAAAGACATTTACTTTCAAACCTTTCTAAGAGAGATACACAATGACAACAAAGGTGGATCCGCTAAAAACAAACTGAGGTCTTACAGACTGTTCAAGTCAACCTATAATGTAGAACAATACCTGGATATTGACAATATTCGGCACAGGACGGCCGTCACAAAATACGAATCAGTTGCCATAAATTACACATTGAAACCGGAAGACATAACCGCACTCCTCTAGAACAACGAATATGTAGACACTGCAATCTAGATAAGTTAGAAGACGATCATTTTGTAGTAGAATGTAGTTTGTACAAGAAAGAGAGAGCTGAACTCTACAGACTAATAGAACCCATGTTCCACCACTTCATACATCTAAGTAATATAGACAAATTCATATTCCTTATGAATCTAGACAAACTTTTACTTATAAAGCATATCTGTTCTTACATTTTCAATATCACAAAGAAACGAGAAGAAGCCGAATGTACGCAGTAGAATACGATTCTTGAGTAGTGTAGATTCATTGTAGTAGACTGGAAAGTCCGGAAACACGACAAATACGACTAGATAAGGTTAACAAAGCAGATGGATCTCTTACCAAAAATCTAATTTTCTACCATACGGAAAGGAATCCTTCTTGCTCACAGTAGGGAAGAGAAAACCTCTGTAAAAGTATGGATGCACGTTAGACGGGGCACGAAGCCTGTCTGTACCGAAGCCGGCCCGTAGACGGGGTCCGGTGCCACAAAAACTCTCGTAACTCAACTGAACCTGAACATACAGAGTCAGGAAACCCACCAAAACGATCCTGGGAAACCCAGCAAACCGAAAAACTTAATGTCGGGCCTAACTGTCCGTCCCAACCGGCCGAAAATGGCAGAGGACGAGTTCTATACAGAGAGCGTGGTTCTGCCTCGTGTGGTTATGTCCAGACGTGTTGGGACGCTACGCATGCGCGCATCGAGGAGGGTCTGAATGGGGGTGCTAGAACACAATATTTCGCCGGGGATATATAAATGGTTAAGGACATCCCGAAGTAACATGAAAACTTCTGGTCTCATTGATACATTTCTCCTCGATGTGATAGTGTAAAACACGTTGGATGTGACAATGGCTAGCTTCTACGATAAACGTCCCTCTAATGTAGAGGAAGCATTATTGCGGAATCGAATAGTCACGAAGATTCCGGATTGGATATCCTTGACCTAAGAATGCAAGTCAGTCATGTCTGTATCATGAAGCTCTGTGTGAAGAGGCCGTCAAAAAGAGATTTCGAATGTTTGCAATGCGACTGGTGACCTGTTAACGGATCACTCGGGAGATTTTATCATTTTTTCGTGGATTCTATGAAGCTATTTTTACTGCTGAGCCTGTTGACAATGCCAACATGGATGTCTTGCTTTCCCATATGGGTCGAACTTTGTCAGCTTAACAGTCAGCTATGCTCGACGCTCCTATTTCTGGAGTTGAGATTTTCAAGGCGTTGAAGGGCATGGAGGGTGGTAAGTGCCCAGGGTCGGACGGTTTACCGACGGAGTTCTACCTGGCCCTGTGGGATGTTTTGGGGGAGGATTTGTGTGAGGTGTTGTCAGAGGTTTTGCGGGAGGGTTCTTTGAGCCTCACTCAAAACTTCTCTGTTATTACTTTATTTCAGAAGGCCAAGGATGAGTCTGACCCCAACAATAAACGTCTCATTTTTCTTTTAAATGTGGACTAAGATTTTATCTTAAGTTCTTACGAATCGTTTCGATGTACTCTCTAGCCTTAATAAGGCACTCTTCCATTTCTTATGGAAGGTCAAGAGAGTGATAATTGCTCGACGGTCTGTTTTCTTACCGGTCGACAAAGGAGGCTTGGGGGGTTGTTGACATCTCTTTGAAGATCAAGTGTATGCATCTGAAGTATTTCGTTTGCTGAAGGATGACAACAACAACAAAATTAAAGGGTGACAAAATCAAGAACCTTTTGCATTTTCTGTTGAGCTGGCAAAAATAGCTGGCCAAACAATGCACTGTAGCTGCTGAAATGAAACGAAAAATTGAGTTAGAACTTAAAGAATAAAAAAAATGAAATAGATAAACTACAAGAAAAATTTAGTCACGTCAGAAGAAATTGTGACACAAAAAGATGGCGTGTATAAAGCAGACGTCAGAGAATGCCACAGACAGCAATATTGCCATTAGGCACATAGTTCCAGCAGTAAGAACAGTGCTAAGCAGCAAAAAGAAGGGCTGGAAACCTACCTAGCTATGACACTCTTGCATTCTCTTCTACGTGAATGTAAATGTCTCAGCTTTTTTTATTGCAGCGATATCAGTGTTGAGAAGTCAAAAAAAGGGCAACTGTCTGTCGTGATGGAACGAGCAAGAATAAACAGTTTCGATGATCAGCAGATGTCAACAGAATGAGGTACCTTACCACTTGTGTGCAAAAGCAGTTGCAACAGAAGATGAAACATTGTGCGAGACACATCAGGAGATTTTACTTAAGATGGCATATATGCTGTCAAAATTCGTGGATGGACAACGTCAGGAACAGTTTGTACAAGACATATTGGGGACAAATTGGCTGTACAATGTCTAACAGAGCAGCAGTGATGAAGTCTTCTTGGCAGAAGTTGAGTTAATTACATCAAAGTTAACACTTGGTGGGAGTGAGGTGCTACGCCGAGTCTTTCTATTTGATCTGGATTGTATCCGTATATATGTAAGCCAGGGAGTGAGAATCCTCCCTCGGTATGAACTGTATGAGAACAAGTACAAATGCTCTGACAAGTATAAAGTTACTTTTTGTCAAGAGAGTATCTGTTAAGATCTGTTATTTATTCAATGCCAGACTGTTTTTCAGTACAAAATTAATCAAAAATGCTCATTTGGTGCAGCATCCCACCAGGCCTGTACTGCTTGCACTGCATGATAGTGTTTATGTGGCCCATTGTTTTTCATTGGCAAAAGGGACTTAGATTGTCTTTTTTTTTAATGTGACAGTGATAAATTGTATTGAGAGAGCCAGTACATTGTACTTTATTTTCTTTCATATCTATGTCGCTAGTGTTTTTGGTAGAAAAAAGGACTTAGATTGTATTTCCCTGAATGCCTATATCTAGCTACTTTTTTCGTAAAAAAAGGATGGAATGCAGTAAAATGTATTGAGAAAGACAGTACAGTGTACTTTATTTTCTGTAATATCTACGTGGCCAGAGTTTTTTTTTCGTATAAAAATAACGTAATTAAGTAATATGTAATGAAAAGACTTTATTTTCTTTAATATCTATGTGGCCAGTATTTTTTCTTAGAAAAAAGGACGTAATACAATTAATTGTAATAAGAAAAATAATTATTTTTCTAATAGCTATGTGGCAAGTGTTTTTTTTCTAAAAAAAATAGAGTACATTAAATTGTATTGAAATGTTTTAATTTCTTTAATACCTATGTGGATAGTGTTTTCCGTAGAAAAAAGACGTAATACAGTAGATTGTAATGAGAAAGATAGGTTCTTCAATAGCTGTGTGGCCAGTGTTTTCCTGTAGAAAAGGGACGTGATATACAGCAAATTGTAATGAGAAAGACTTTATTTTCTTTAATACCTATGTGGCCAGTGATTTTTTGTAGAAAAGGGACGTGATACAGTAAATTGTATTAAGAAATACTTTTTTTAATACCTACATGTATATGGCCTGTGCTTTTGTCAGGAGAAAAACCATCACGTAATGCTGTAAATTCTATTTAGAAATACAGTACATTGTACTTTATTACCTATGAGAAGACGCATGATGTTGCAATATTCTCTTTAATGAAACTTCAATAAATACTTGAAAGTTGAATGCCGTCTGATAACTCAGTGATTGAATGTGATAACACTTAATCATCGTGCATCATGGCTGATGGTCAAAGTAATTAACATCCAGTGCACCTATGAACTTGTGCCTTTTCAGTCAAAGCATCAAGTATTGGTCAAAAAAGATTTTAAAAAAAGCCAGTAATAAAAATTCAGACTCTAAAAGTAAAAATACATAGACAAATTTCGGGCAAGAGAAAAGTGGGTTCTGACAAGTAAACCATTTTTTTACTTGCCAGACAAGTGAATTTTAGAAAGCTTGCCCACCCCTGTGAGGCCTTGCAATGTATAGAATAATTGCATAAGGTTTATCAATAAACAATCTTTGCGACACGGTATACATTGGAGTGATAACACCATGCCGTGGTAGAAAGCCCATGTTACCTGTCTTCATACCATGGTTGACTTCTTTACTTTTAGGTTGATGGTGGAAGATTGAGGGAATTGAAAAAAAAACACAGAAAATAAAACGTCGATGACAAACTCTTGAGTTGTGCTTTTTACCTTTGCCAGAATGGCTAAGGTTATGTTTTCGGTTTGGTGGTGTGGTTCTCCCCGTTTGTGAGCAGCATAACTCGAGAGGACTTCGATGGATGCAGCTGATATTTGGTGGGTGGGTAGGGGTGTGGAAGACGAAGGTCGAGTTCGATAATGGGCCTCCTAGCGGCTGGCTAAGGTACTGCAGCAGGACCTGCATGCTTGATATCTCGCGTTCCGGACATGCTGCGGTCGTGATTTTTGAGCGTTAGGGAGCCCTTAAAGCAGGGAGTGATTGCTGCGAGTTTGGGCCCCCTAGCGGCTTTCATGGAAGTGCAGGCGCCGGTTTAATTGCAAACTTTTGTCTGCGGACAGCATAACTCGAGAAGACTTTGACGGATGCAGCTGGTATTTGGTGGGTGGGTAGGGGTCTGGGAAACGAAGGGGGAGTTCGATAATGGGCCCCCTAGCGGCTTCCCTTGGTACTGCAGCGCAACTTCCGGGTGTGTTTTTCCATCTTCTGAACATGGTATGGCCACGAGTTTCGGGTGTTAGATAGCTGTTGTGCTCAGGAGTTAGTGACATAAGTTTGGGCCCCCTAGCGGCTAGTGTAGGGATAGCAGGGGCATTCTTGTCAAAAACTTCTGTCAGTACAACCCCACTCCACCTTAGCAGCTGTCAGCACAGTTGAGGGGTTCCTGGTCCATGAATAATGGACTGGCCTATGATCAGTCAGTACTGTGAGCAACCTGATATTTCAGAGGTGTAAAGGTCAGACCTTGCAAATGTGTTAGTTGACCCTTAGGCCATATGATCAACTTGGCAAGCCAAAATGATGGGCTTATGTACATAACAACGGTCTTAGTCTGTATTCTTCTCCTTCCTTTGAGTTTGAGAGGTCAAGGTACACTGTCATCTCTCTTTTCACTACATGGTCTCAATTTGAGCTGTCCTTGCAGTAGTCTTTTAAAAGCCATTTTCAGTCTCAAAGCCTTCATGCATTCAAGTCTGTCTCCAAAGAGTCAGAACTTTGAAGCTTGAACTATGTAGAACATGTATCTTACCTTTTGGTTGTGTATCTTACCTTATCATATGGTTGTGAGATTTGGGGCAGAGCTAATTCAGAAGACAATTGCCCAGCAGAAATTACACGGAGGTGATTTTGTGGAAAATCTTTTGGGTGTACATAGAGATACAAGGTAGTAGAGCAGAGCTTGGGACATTGTTCCCAATTGACTTACATATATTTAATGTACAGTCAAGTTGTGGCTACGCTTCAAACATTCGGACTTTTCAACACATCCCCTATTGTGAGTAGGCGCGTTATCACTCTGTCATCAAATTGAATATGAACTGATGAACAGCTGTAAGGAATTCAGGTTACAAGGCGTAAGGGAAATTTGAAACGATATCGGTTACTTTTTTCTATGGATGTCTGAATTCACAGTTAGACAATAAGTACATAATGTACATTGTTAAAAATGTGGTTGAAAGATATATATATCCAGATATGTTTTCATTGACTGTCTACAAAAAAGTAAAGAAGGGATTCTCCAGGGAATATTATATAAAATTTTCTAGATAAATATGTGGTATGGTGGGCTTTGTGCAAACTTAGAAGTAGTGCCTACCCCCTTGCAATTGTGACAGGGTGGTGGAAATGGTACTTGTTTCTCGATGCTTTAAGCTTGAGGGTGACTTCTGAACAGTTTCATACAACTAAAATGCACATTTGTGGAGTTATGGTTTTGGAGCTGAGGGGTTGCCGCACAAACCTGGACAATAGACTAAAACCACTGCGACAATTTTACCTTTGCCAGAATGGCTAAGGTTAGGTTTTGGATGTGTTTGTGTGTCTGTGTGTGTGTTAACAGCATAACTCGAGAAGCCTGGGATGGATCCTGATGATATTTGGTAGGTGGGTAGGGATCGGGAAACGAAGGTCAAGTTTGATAATGGACCCCCTAGCGGCTTGCTAAGGTACTGCAGCAGAAACTCAACTTTGGACGAAATAACTCTACAACATGTTGACGGATCGTCATGATTTTTGGTATGTAGATAGAATGAGTGATGACTTACATAATGAGATACGAATTATGCACATCAACAGCTCATTTGCATAATTAATTAGGAAAATTTATAAATCCTATATATCCACAGCATTCCATGATAGGACTTTCAAACTTGTCACATATGTAGCTGGGAAGGAGAGAAATATCTATAGATATCAATTATGCAAATGATGACCTCATTTGCATTATTGATGAGAAAATATGAACATGTTGACGGATCATCATGTTTTTTGGTATTTAGGTAGCGTAAGTGAAGACCTAAATAATGAGATACCAATTATGCAAATCAACAGCTAATTTGCCTAATCAATTAGGAAAAGTACAAAAACCCACTGCATTTCATTATCATACTTTCATCAAAGTTGTCACATATGTAACTGAGAAAGAGGGAAGAGAGTAAGGGGTGTATTTTATTTAAGACTGAAAGAGAATAAGTCAAGAATGGATCAAAGGATCATCATGATTTTTGGTATGCTGATAGCTTAAGTAATGCTTGATACAATTTGATATCGATTAATGGTACCTTGGGATCTAATTTGCATAATCAATGTTGAAATTTTATAAACCAACTCCAAGCATATAATTATAAAGAAAATGAAATGAGTGACGCATTTGTCTACAGACATCATTCTACATAACAAACCTTGTTATTTGGCAAAGGTATGTGTTCGTGGAACTCTAGTTATTTCTGCGTGAGGCTCTTTAACTTGTATCTGCCATGCCTTACAAGACTGCAAGACTCAGCAGTGATGACAGGCAAACAGATACATCAGTGCTCAAAGTAAATACACACGTTTTAGTTACACAAGTTGTGTGTGTCTCATCCATATATATACACATATATATATATATATATATATATATTCCAATCCTAGTAAGAGGGACTTGTGCAGTTAAGATCTGTTTCACGTGGAAATTACACTAAACGTTGACATGGCACATAACAATATTACCATTATGGTATTAGTAGTACTTGATAATAACTAGATCAAGACACGTAATTTCAAACAAGTTCCTTTATTTAGAACAGTGGTATCAAATCAAAGAGATTCATCGGGTAAATAATGCCATGAAAAGATGAAAACTTTACTGCTAACCTTGTTTTTTGTGTTATATAAGCCTCATATTTCACCCCAGACTTTGACTTTTTTTTTGCAATTTTTTTCGACGGACCGCCCTAATAGTTTTCTGAAAAAATCCGACAAGCAACAATTAAATTGATGTGGCCTAAGGTCAGAAAATTGAAGAAAAATTTATTGAAACATGGGGATGGACCGAGAATGCTGGGTAGGAGAGAGGTACTGCACCGAGCTGCGTCTACTGTGCGGCCATGATCAACTTGCTAGCAAAGGTACAGTTGCAGTTTCCAACAACATAATGGAGTACGATCACTTTACGTTCTAATGTCTTTCTCCTGCCTGATGTGTCAGGTTCATTCACTGCTTCACACATTTAACTGCTTTGCAGACAGCCATGGAATCATCTTCACCACTCCTCTGGCACATTCGGGGTTGACCCACATTTAAACGTAACAACTTCCTCGAACATCATGATTGTGTTTGGGATATGCCTAGCCAGTTGCATCTTATACTGCCTAGTGCCTGTTTTGACTGTAGGATAACCCAGGCTGGCCCAGGTGAGGAATCTGCTACCCTTAACCTCCCCGTAGGCTTGAAGTTTGTGGCGTACGAAATTGTCGTCAACCCAAAACCGTATACCATAGGCGGTGACAATCACCGTGTCCGTTCCGTTGTTGTCTACATCGACGGAAAAGTCCGCGACCAAAGACGGGTATACCCTCAAGAGGTCCTCCTCCGATTTGAAGGTGACCTCATATTTCCCTTTGTCCTTTCTGATGATCCCCTCGATATCTTTGTTGAGATCTATATCGTGTGCCTTAAGCAGTTTTGTAACGTCAGCAGACTCTGTTTCTGACGGCTCAAAAAACGTGATCTCCACACTCCTCTGTACAGCGAACTTAGAGAGGCATGATGGTTGTTACGTTTGTCTGAGATTTATCCTTCTGTGGTGGGTTTTAAACACTTCTCAGGCAAGAAACACTGAAAACGGTATCCCCAGAAACCCCCAACACACTCCTACCCGGGCGAAATGAGATACCCCGTATGTAGGTCACTGTCTTGTGTGCCGTATTCCAAGAAATACTAATAGGCGGACGATACCAACTCTGATGTTTTGGGGATGAGGGTCGCTAACTACCCAAATACACTAGATATACAGACCTAAAACACACAGGCAGTACCAAAAAATTACCTTAACAAACTACCCTATTTTCAACCAGGTATGTCAAGTCAGACCTGAGTTACGAAGGGGGTTAAACTTTGTTTTGAACCGGAGACGTTTGGGCTATACCAACCCTCCAGCCGCTTAGGACGGGGGTAGTAGACGGGAAAGTCCAAGAAACACGACATATACGACTTGATAAGGCAAACAAAGCAGATGGATCTCATAACACAAACCTGCTTTCCTACCATACGTAAAGGAATCCTTCTTGCTCAAAGTAGGGAAGAGAAAACCTCTGTAAAAGTACCGGCGTAACGCTGGATGCCCGTTAGACAGGGCACGAAGCCTGCCTGTACCGAAGCCGGCCCGTAGACGGGGTCCGGTGCCACAAAAACTCTCGTAACTCAACTGAACCTAAACATACAGAGTCAGGAAACCCACCAAAACGATCCTGGGAAACCCAGCAAACCGAAAAACTAATTTTCGGGCCTAGCTGTCCGCTCCAACCGGCCGAAAATAGCTCAGGAAAAGTTCGAAACAGAGCGTGGTTCTCGTGTAGTAATGTCTAGACGAGTTGGGACGCTACGCATGCGCATATCAATGAGGCTCTGCATGGGGGTGCCAGAACATAATATTTCGCCTGGGGATACATGCACGGTTAAATACATACCGAAGAAACATGTCCTGTCACGTTGCGTTGGACTATTGCAAGGTACATTGAAGTATAACAATATTTTGAGGATTACAGAGCTCCGCATTTTGCTCAAGGACTTCCTAGGTACGTGGAACATTTTGGCGACGCCTCAAGGGCGAGCCAAATGGTATATATTAGGTTCAGTCTGCAAAAATTCTAGGAATTGCACAGGCATGTTCAGAAATCACTTGCTTTGACCGTTTTTCTAAAAGTATAAGAATCATTGTATCACATACCAATAACATCTGCGAACCTTCCTCAAAGGTTTTTTCTACTTTACTTAAAAAACTTAATATTCAAGATAACTTTCCAGCTACCATTCGAAAAACCACCTCTTCTGCTTTGAATACTACTTATGTTGTATGTTTGGAAAGAAATACAGATAAAGAAATACTATTGCGTCATGCCAATAGCCATATTTTACGAGATAACGGTTTCCAAATTATAAACCTAGACTCAAATCAACAAATTCCAGAATTTGACATCATTGACATGCGCTTCCAAAAATTTCTGTTAGGCATTCATGCCAAAGCCTCAAACGATGGTGTCAGGGGAGAATTGGGAACTTTCCCAGCTAGGATTGATGCAGAGATGCAACTTGTGAAATATTGGCATCGTTTAGTTAATCTGCCCGAAGATGCCCTTCTTCGTGAGGCATACAATACTGTTTCATTCGGAGAACATGATTGGATTGTCCACGTAAAAAATATCCTCAACTACCAAGGCTTTGGACACATATGGCTGAACCCGAGGTCATACCACATAGACACAATCACCACTCAGTTACGACAACGTTTACAAGATATATACGTGCAAAATTGGCATTCCTCTATTCGAAACAATTCCAAACTCTCATCTCTTTCTACATTGAACAAGCATTACAAGCAAGAAAATTACATTTCAACCATAAAGAGCCTTGACGTTCGTAGGGCAATCACACAACTCAGAATTGGCTGTCACAAATTAAATATAGAAACCGGAAGATTCCAAAAAATCCCTATTGACCAGAGGGTTTGTCCATTCTGTCCAGAGCTAATCGAAGACGAATATCACTTTATGGTTGTATGTCCCAAATATTCCGATATACGCAATTCTCTATACAGAAGGCTGTCATTTTGTACACAAGGATTTATCCAAATGGACCTGAAGTGCAAATTCAGATACATAATGACATGTGACAATCCCTGCATGGCAGATATAGGAAAATATATCAAAGAAGGTTTTGACATTAGAAATTCCCCAAATGATTGTAAAAGCCTCCAATGATTGTAAGAAACTTATCCCATACTACAACTCCTGTATTAGTTAGATAAGCCCTAAGTTAAGTTATAGCACTGTAGTTATGTAGATGCCATACTTTGTACCTCGTACAATTGTTGTGCAATAAAGTTATATATATGTTTCCACAGGCATCTATGGAATGTTAGCCTCGATGAATGTGAAATGGAATTTGTTTCATGTCCAAGAAAGCTGGGATTAGGGGAATGGTTGGGTCAACTCAGGTCAACGATAGGGATAGACAAGAAATGTTACATATTAAGGTCCTAATCTTGAATGATGGCAAATGGTAACATATTATTTATATTCAAAGCCGAATGTAATTTTCATGGCATGTACTAAAGGTATATCAAGGTCACAAACTGGTAATTTTTATGGCATATACTAAAGGTATATCAAGGTCACACACTGGTAATTTTCATGCTGAAGGTATATCAAGATCACACACTGGTACACACAGTGTCACACAAACATACAAAATCATGTGCAACATGTATAAAATACAATCACACAAACACAGACACATTGGCACTTACAGGTACTACTGAAAATCCTTCGCATGTGAGATCAGGGGGATGGTTGGGTCAGGTATGTTTCAACGGGCATGTATGGAATGTTAGCCTGGCATGTTCACAGGCATGTATGGGATGTTAGCCTGGCATGTTCACAGGCATGTATGGAATGTTAGCCTGGATGAATGTGAAATGGATTTTGGGTCATGGCCTAGAAAGGTGGGATCAAGTCTGTTGCTTGGGTCAACTCAGGTCAACTGATAGGGAAAGCCATATACCATAGGCAGAAATGTTAAGGTAATAATGGCAAATAGTAATCATATTCAAAGCCAGATGTAATTTTTCATGGCATATACTAGATTTATATCAAGGTTACACAGTGGTACACACAGTTACATAAAACATACAAAAATCACAGCAGTGGTTTCAAGTCATTTCCTCTTGTATCAATGCCCAACACAGTAGTGACGTGACTATTTCTGACTGAAGGACATGATATCAAACACAAACACACAGTGCTAAATATACTTTATTCTTGGTTACAAGCAAAATTGCAAATCTGTACTTTGTGCACAGTCATCTCACCAGCTGGGACCACAGCCCAACTCAAGGCTGCCCTCTCTGCCTTGACTTCAAGTACTTTACCCTAGACTAGAATTCCAGTGACACTGGCTTCCTGATACATGGTTGGAATGACATTTCAATGACATTCCTACATCGTCCCCTCACTGGAATTTCATCAATCTGTCCCAGGTTTCTAGGCCAAATACCTCTAGCCCCGAGGGGAGTTCCCATGACCCACTTTCTTCCAGCGGCTGGAATTCCAGAAGCCCTGCCAACATTGGCTGCATGACTGGAATTCCAAACATTCCCATGGATCAGCATTCCTATTGACACGTGCCTGTACAATTCCTAAAATTTTTGCAGACTGAAAACAATAATATACCATCTGGCTCGCCTCATGGCACCTAGTGGATGCTATACTGTATCGGTGACGGAGGTAAAAGCCAGAGGGAGATTCTTGCATCAACTATTATTGCTGTGGATGGCGAAGACATCTATTGTGTGGATAGTTCAACCGTCAAGTTATACAAAGGACTGGGATATTGCTGAGTAGGATAGTCGTGTGAATTAGGTGGAAGAAAGTTATTCAAGGAAATCTTCAAAGTAACATGCATTGGCATAATACCGGTAGTAAGACTTATACCGGTAGATTAAAAATACTGGAACTTAAAGAGATCTACACATGCAACAATAGTTATTTCTGAGCTGTGCACACTTCAGACATCTAGGTGTCCAATACATCATTTACAAAGCATCGATAACAATGCATTCGAAGACAACAAGGCCAAAAGTTTTCAGTATACTTTTTTTTAAATTTCGGGGTAGGCAGCTCGTCGTGGGACGAACACACTGTCACATTCATTGCCAGATTTGTAGATCATAATTACACATGCTCACGGCACAAGACGAACATGATTCAACAACAATCTTGAATTTCTGTTGGTGACCTACAACTCATGTAAAAGTGTGAAGAACCGTTGCATAATAGCCCGGATCTACGACTGAATGGGCAAAATTGAACGTACGCAGTCATTTTCCCGCCATTTTTATATCTACGCTAGCAGTGAAGTGTTACGTCATAGCGGTTGTGACGGACAGAAGTTAAATGAAAATTCTTGACAGCATACGTCCGTTTTCTCATGACATTTTGTATGCTCATGCAGGTTTATGTTTTATGCATTTACTGACAGAAAAGGAAGGAACATCAGAGGATGTATAAATGTACATAGCGGCAGTTAATTGTGCCGTGTTTCTTCCTACCGGTATTTTGTACCCCCTCCCAACCACGCACCCGTTCGCCGTGTAATTCCGCGGCGTGTTACAATTACAATATTACGCTTTTAGCAGGACAAGAGTGGCAGAAAAGTTACACAGAAGAAGTGGCAAGGGTAACCTATAACAGCAACATGTAACTGGAGAAAATGATGCGTTGACAATTTGTCAAATCAGTATGGCTAGAGAAATCGTCGTAAACGTACCGGTATTATGATAATAGATGTTACATTGTACTGAAGTGTTGGAAACAGTTGGTTCTTTCTTAATTTTTTTTTTCTTCTCCACTATACTCCTCACAATAACCCTGTTGTGTGTATATTATAGAAGTAGGGGAAGTGCATTACTCTTCATTGCTGACACAGATAGCTGATTGCAGTGCATTCCATTCCTGGGGGCTGGTTCGTTACATGTGCCAGGAATAGTACATTGAAAAGATTGAACAAAAACCTTTGCTGACATTGTATTTATTCGCGTCGTCCTGCACCCAACAGTAATTTTATTTCAGAAATCTGTTTACCTATACCCCTAAAATAAATCTCTTGGTCCTGTCTGGGAAGTCTGACACAGGGTACCTTTATGCAGTAATTAGTTTTGTGTGGAATTTTTCACTTTTGGTGGCATTAAAAGAATATTGGAAACCTAGTAATCAAAATAATATACATATAAAAAGACCACTTTACACGGGTCCCCAGGATGTTCTTCTTAGACAAGTTTGACTGTAATCTAAAAATTCAATTAACATAAAATGTTTTGTCTCTTTTTCAGGAGAACAACCTGCTGAGGAACGTCATAGTAAGTAAAGCTATTACTTTGAATAAATCCCAGCTATGACACTATCGTGACTGAATGGCTTCTTTTCATTCCTTAGGATACGTCACATACGTCATGCGATTTCTGTATGATCACTAACTTATGGCATTTTGGGGACAGCCAAGTACATGTTTGTGTCTAGCAATTTTTTTAGTTTAGCTTTTTGCTACACATGTACATTTGTCAAAAGGCTGTCAATGAGTCTTTTCAGTGATTGACTCTGTCATAGCCTGCCTAAAAATCCTATGGCATCAACTTTGTATGATGATCGCACGATGTATTTGTCCGTACTCTAAGCAATGCATTGGTAATAACATCTAGGCATCTTCTTATTCTTTCTCACATGTTTGCATCAGTTTTCGGTATTATGAGGATGTCATGATCCTTAAAACCAAGTTAATGTGGCCCAGGCCAATCTCTATTAAAACCTACATGTAAAAGCTAAAGTTGCCCATCCATTAGAACAAGGGGGCTAACCTTCTTGATCACAAGATGCATTGGGTTCAGCGCACATCTCTGCTTCCTGGTTTCTTCAACATTATAAGTGAATCCTTTACTTTCGCACCCTGCTATAGATTTGGAGGCGTCAAACCTAATACAGTCAAACCTGTATTAGCGGCCACCTTTGCATAACGGCCACCTGCCCATAGTGGCCACTTTTTGTCGGTCCCTTGGATTCGTAATGATTAAGAAATAGGCTTAGCGGCCACCTGTCCAACGCGGCCACGGCCACACGATTTCCGGTCCCGCAGGTACAAAAACACTGCCGATAACGGCCACGCGGACCGCTGATCTATGTTTCGGCACGCGATCGGCTATATACAGCTGCCGAATGGTCACCCTACGCCGGATTTAAAACCTCTTTGATTTATTTTCAAAACAAAACTTCGTAAACTGGCGCTACCCATACCCGCCGACAAACGAGGTCATATAAGGTCAATAGACGACACCAATATTATGGAGATAAATTGCGTTAAAGATACGTTCTAATACACTACCGCTTAGGTTAATTTTCATCACAAAAACTTTCTGAATGAATTGTTACAAAGACAAAATAATATGAACTTCAGGCTATGGTGGATTTTTCTTACATTTATTAAGAGATAAGTCTAAAATGACGAGACTTTTCTTGTGAGTACCACATTAGCATAATGGCCGAACCTGACGTGTGAACGCGGGAGGGAACACACGGACGGCGAAGTATCAAAGGATACAAGACGAAAGATCAAAGAAATATGACGATACCGGTCTCTTCAGACAATATAAACTGTAGAACATTTAAAACTTTTTATAGCTTTTATTTTCTTAATACATATAGTGTAAAAATCATTGCAGTACATGTACAGTACTGTATTATGTGAATAAAGATCAGTGGGTACTAAAACCATGTGTAACTTATTGCTTGTGGTCAATTAATTAGCATATTCTCTATAGGGACCACCTCTCTATAGTGGCCAATTTTGACCAGTCCCTTGAGTGGCCGCTATAGACAGGTTTGACTGTATTCACTTTTTGGGGTCCTTATTTAGATTGTCATAGTAAAAAAACTGAGTGTGAATGTTCTTCTACAGTCTGTAGTTACTGTTTTGTACCGTTATAATATCAACCATCTTGGCTATTAAATGTGTCCATGCAGGTAAAGAAAATTAGTTGTTTCGCTGTCAGCCGTTTGCAAGACAAGTACATCTCACGATCTTAGTAGCTTTGAATGTGTATTAATTTGTTTAAATTGCACAATCTTATGAACCTTTTATGATATCAAACCAATTTTCTGTCCAGCTGTTCTTGATGACGTTGCTACGGAACGCAATCAACCCCAATGGAGGAAATGGTGGAGCTGGGAACAACGCAGGAAATGGTGGAGCTGGGAACAACGCAGGAAATGGTGGAGCTGGGAACAACGCAGGAAATGGTGGAGCTGGGAACAACGCAGGAAATGGTGGAGCTGGGAACAACGCAGGGGGAAACAACAATGCTGGGAACAACGGCGGCAACAATGGCAACGCACCACCTGTCATACCTGTCCAAGCCAATGTCCAGCCCCCTGTGCCTGCCCCTGTGCCACCCCATGTGCCTGCCCCTGTGCCTGCCCCTGTGCCTGCCGCCCCTGTGACACCCCATGTGCCTGCCCCTGTCCAGCCCATTGTCCAAGCCCCTGTGCCTGCTGTCCCTGTGCCCGTCCAGGCCCCTGTGCCCGTCCAGGCCCCTGTGCCCGTCCAGGCTCCTGTGCCCGTCCAGGCCCCTGTGCCCGTCCAAGCCCCTGTCCAAGCCGGCATCCCTGTCGCCGCCGTCCACCCTGTACAGCCCCAAGTCAACCCTGCACCCCACCCCGTCGCTGTTGCCCCTCATGCACCCCTTGTCATCCCCGCTCCCGCTAACCCTGCCATCCCCCTTGCCATTGTGCCGCCCGTTGTTGCCCAGCAGCCCGCCAACGCCGCCGTAAGTTACTTTTCTTAATGATTGATTGAATACCTTTATTGCACATTTTGCTACACCTGGCTAAGTACAGGTCACAACAAGACATGTTGAGGAGATACTGTAACAGTCAACAGAATCTGATATAAAATGAGACTTTCATTGGATAAATTCAACTTCTCCTCGCTTTTCTGTTATAGTGGACCCAAAATAAAAGAGCAGATTAAGAAAAATATTATGTTTTATGATCAGTGATTTGTCTCTAGTTGTACTAGAAATACAAATTTATTGTACAAAACTTTAAGGCATATGAACTAAGGAAATTGGTTTTGTATAACCTTATAAAGTTCATTTCTTTCTACGGTATACAATCTTAATGGGATTGTTTGAAGCAAAGTCGTCTTTGCACACTTCTAGACAATGAACTTAAATCTAATACAAGGAATTTCTATATAACATCATGCAAGAAGTTAAAACCAGAATGCTCACAGTCCCTTTAAGGCTTGAAGATTGGACAATTGTATACAGGGGGAAACAGTTGACATTCAGAGGCTCTGAGTTCCATAGTTTGGCATTACAAGGAAAGAAACTGTACAGTTGCTGCGGAAGGACTTTGACACTGGTTTATTGATAAACTTTGAATAATATGATAACAATGCGAGCTAGAGTTACCCAGTGTTATGCTGAAAGGTTTTCAATAGGGAAACATGTAGTGAGATCATCGCTAGAAAAAGGACAGGGATAGAAAATGTTTGCTGTCATGGGTTTTGTATTCACGGTTTTCTTTGAGGTTATTGGGATCTGAGGTAGCAGGCTAGGGGAAAGGTTGATACACACTCAGATAATAGCTCACCTAACAGTAATCTACGGATGTACGTCGTACTATTACATTGTACAGTGAACGCGTAAAATACTTTCAATCAACAAAGCAAAAATTAAAAAAATTCCTTAATTCGCTCATGTGTAGGGATTAATCAGTGCCCTCGTGCAAAATTTGGACGATTCCAGACGTTAACCCTATTCAGACGGGGGGGGGGGGGTTTGAGGCCTGCGCCAACTTCGATGCCCTATCACGCCAGAACGCCTTACGCTAAAGCCACCAAATTTGGTGAGTTTTTCTAAAATATTGTTGGCAACAATTTTACGAAGTTTGACAAATTTTCTATTTTTTCGTGTTGCCATGGCAACCGTTTGCTGACAGGAAGTTTTGCCAAAAATCACTATTTTTTGTTCTAACAATGTATTTTTCACATTTATTTGCTATATTACCGCTATTTTGTTACATAAAATCTTATATTATTTAGCATATCTTTCATAATTATATATGCATAAATAATGTTAATTTGATGACGTCATCAGCCCAAAATCCAACATGGCGGACCGTATGGCCAGATCAAGAATAACAAGCTAATTATCCCTTAAAATTTGTAACTACCTGGTATTTTTTCATCAAAAAACATCTAAATGAATGAATTTAGTCTATTTCCATTGCCCTTTGCGATCATTTGTTGCAAAAAAAGTAGTTTTAAAAATTCAAGGTGGTGGATCTAATATGGCGGAGCCGAACTCGTATCTTAGATGTGCATGACGTCATTTTATGACGTCATTATGACGTCACCGATGTTGCTATTTGCAATACAAGTCTTAATAAACATTATTATTCTGTTATATACACTTGTTGTTACATTTTTGTAGTATAACTCGAAGTTTTCTGAGAATACCCTTTTTTCATGGGTCAGGTCAATATAATCAAATTGATGACGTCATAATTACGTCATCTGACGTCAACGTAACGTCAAACGTCAAATAATCGTCAGATATTATGTCGATATCAAGTCCTGAAAATTTGGGGGCCCTACGGCACGTCGTTCAAGAGTTAGAGGACTTAGAAGTGGAGGGCCTCAAAAGCCCCCCCCCCCCCCCGGTCCAGGGATGACCAAAAAAGCCCGGTCTGAATAGGGTTAACATGGCCAAGGATCCCAGACGGAACAGTAGAGAAGGGCCACTGTATATAGTGTTTATGTCAGGGTGAGAAGCCACTTTATATAGTGTATAATTAAACGCTGGAGGAAACTGTGTACTTTCTGGATGCGGTATTCAGGCTACTTCTCTACCAAACTTACAGAATGATTGTAACGCTGGTTCACCTTTATCTGAGGGTAACCTATATTTATTGTTTGTATGAAAAAATGCTATTTAGGGATATGAAGTCGATGGACCGTCTCGTGTCTTGAGTAATGCCAAACAAGAGACCATCTTGTGTGTGAATTGATAGACGTAATGATGCTTTGTCATAAGAATAGGTTTGAGTAAGATTGGTAAAGGACATCCGCTTTACATAAAAGTACTCTCCAAGCGGATGTTTATTGACTTGTCTGGCATTTTCAGTCAACAAAACTCACAAACGCCTGATATAAACGAATGCATTGTTTTACAAGAACAAAGAAAGGCCTACGCACGAATGGCGCGTATCATCGTTTTCCAATGAATTGTTATCTAGAACGAACACTAAAAATAACTTTGAGGGCATCGTATACCAGCGTTTGGTATTATTATATTCTTAAGCTTCGGTTTTACGTTTTTAGCTAATCAACTAATTTTACTTTTTTTTAAACTTTTGACACAAAAGAAAACATGGCTTACCCACGCTCAATTTTAATATTCGTTTTTTTTTTTTGCTGCGGCAGTTTGTTGTCTAGATTGAACTACACGAAATGGACATTCTAAGTAAAATCTAACACGTTTGATGATAACATTCTCCACCATTCTATGGTGGGGTAGTCATTTTACGCCCTAAGCTTATCAATGAAACGGCCGCTTCAGTCTAAAGACCAATGTTGTGCTTTTGAAACAAAAGAAAACATGGCGTATATGATATACCCACGCTCGCATTGGAAGCCTTCATTCGCTTTTATCCTTGTGGATAATGCTTGTTGCAACAACAATATGTTTGTTACCAGACTGATGTATGAAATCATTAACAATTACAGTAACACATTTTCACCTAGTTCCTTGTGGGTATTGTTTGACTGTGAACTGGCCAGGTGACAAAAGCTGAATTTAGCTACAGTGGACCTCCCGACCTATTGTGTCTGTCTGTATGCAAATACTCATCAGAACTAGCCAATTGTATTTCACACAGCATGTAGGTGTTTGAAAATAAGGACCAATCAACACACATGTCAACATTTTCAAATTTTACAGTTGGCATTTCAGAGCTAGACTTCTTTCTGTGAGGTTGCGCTTTTACGCAACGGATCCCGATAGCTGGATATCTGCATGCACGGCAGACAACGTCAGTGAACACTGAGGGATTTAGAATGATACGACCTCGAGACTAAACAACATCTTGCCGCGTGGAATTTGAATTGCCTACGCTGGAAGGATTGGATTCTGCTTGGAGTTTTAAACAACTGTAATTTTATAGCTAGTATCCAGCCTCGCGCGCGGGCAGGCTCTGTAGAGTACGGTGGGGTACGACTGACATGCCCGGTTGTGATTTTGCGGACGGTTTGAGACTACGTCACACGTCGCCATGTAGGGCTGGCTTAAAAGTTGCTGCCGGAGGCCGTGGTTGGCTCGGGTGATTTCTGCTTCGGCCCCGTGGACAGTGGAGGCTGCCCACCCGTGTCACGATGGATCAATGGTTACCACAAATCTTCACGTTCTCGTTTAGAAATTTTGCCGCAGCTGTGCTCCTGACTAACAAAAGTCTGTGCAGAAGACGGGTGGACAACAGAATGTATGATAGCGGGAATGCAGAACTTCACAAGACGTAAAAGGAGCATCATTCCTAGCACATAATATATGGAGGAAATCGTCAGGACAGTCTACTGTCCAGAAATACTTTGAAAAAATAAAGAAAATTCATTCACCATTCAGAAAGAATAAAAGCAAAATAAACACACTACAGGGAGGGGGGATCCTAGGTAGGGCAGGGTAGTAAAACAAAGCTGCTTTCAATGACAAAGGGTGCTCTAGTCGAGGCCTGGGTGAGATAATTAGGTGATAATTAGGTGCTAACAAGGGTGCATGTCCCGAATAGGCAGGCATATGCAGGAAATTTGGGTCGGATGAGCGGACATGGGCGGGACATGCACCGGGATGGCCAGGCACATATGCAGGCATTATCGGCCTCCATATGTCCCGCACACTAATAGTTGTGAATCTCCGGGTCATATGCAGGTCCGTCTATACCAAGTGTGCGGACGGCATATACCCGTTATCGGCCACATATTTTGAATATCTGGGTTTATATGCAGGAGTATTCGACCCAGATATTCGCTTTTTCGTGTAGTGGCAGCCCCGGGCCCCATCCGAGTAAGTAGTTATACAATGAATTTTCGGTGCTCACGTATGAGTGTGTTTGAGTGTGAGTGTGTGTGTGAAACTGTGAACTGATGTGCAATGTAAATCATGTACATGAACATTGTATGCGTGTTTGTGTTCATGTGCATTGTGCATATGTGTGTACATGTATGTGACTGTATAATACGTTTGTGTGTACATGTATGTGTGTGTGTGTGTGTAATACTCATTGCCATTCACTCAGACTGCCACATTTGAAATTTTGATTAATGTAGATTCGCTGCATTCTTCCTACACTATAGCGCCCAAGGTACGCACGCTGGGTGAGGCTGGCTCAGCAAAGGGGGACCACGACGATCACAACGGGCCACAAGAGGACAGGCACCCAACCGCTGTAAGTCAAATCTTTATGCTGATTACATTAACTTTCGGCAGAAGTTCCCTCCATGAAGGTGGAGGTATTACTGTAAATGCATTTAAGTTCGCGGGGATTTAATTTCGCGGTAGCGGGAAAAGGGACTTTTGGCAGTGGATTTCAGTTCGTGGTACCACCATAGACTGCAGTCTAATAGTAATACCATAATAGAAAAATGTTTGCCGTGGTTTTAAGTTCGCTGTGAAGTGGTCATCGTGAAAACCGCGAACATTAATCCACCGCAAACATTTTTGCAATACAGTAATTGAAAGTTCATCTGTGCTGGTAGAAGTCATTCTTGAACTAATTAAACTGTAATTTCCAAAGCAAAAATAAATGGACTCACCCAAATTTTCGACTGAACAGCACCAGTCTTTGTCAAGGAATGAACAATCCACTGCTGAAGTGACGTCACGCTATGCACATAGAACATGTGACTCAGTAAGCAGTGGATCATACGCTGCAGGAAGTCTATGGTTCCCACCATCTGTGCAGGGATGGTTGGAAAGCTCTGATATAGATGGCTTCTTTAATCCCTCTGGCATGGATGCCTGTTTGTCGACCTTGCAGCAGCATTTTTTGACGACGCCTCAGGGGAGTCGTCAAGTGGTACACAGGAATGCTGCTATGCTGGGTATGGGTGACTCTTCTTCATTTTAACAATACAGGCCTTTCGTTACCAGTTTCCGCCGGGACCTGTTCAGCTCCAGCCCCGGGGCAGGCGGCTCTGTCGCAGCTAGCAGTCCCAGCCTTGGTTCAAGCGATGGCAGCCCAGGTTCAGCAAGCAGCTCCAGCACCAGGCCAGGTAGCAGGAGCAGCCCCGGCTCAACAAGCTGTAGCAGTACCGGCACTGCAAGCGGCGGTCGGCCCGCACCAAGCCGGGGCAGCACCGGCTCAACATGCGGCTGGTATTTGTGTTGCGCCAGCTTACCTTTTGGGTTTAAAAGTAGCTGTTTTATCTATCAGACAATAGGTTTAGTGGCCATGAGTAAGATCAGGTCATTAGGAGTGCCCGCTTCGTTATATGTTGATGATCGACACGCGGGTCTGTTTCAGCTAAAGGATTCAGTAGAAGAACCAGTTGCGATCGCGGGGCCAAGCAGATCAGCAAAAGAACCAGTCGAACTCACGGTACCAGGTAAGCAAATGAAGAAACCAGTCGGACTCCTGGTACCAAGCAGAAAGAGGAAGAGAAGCCGATGAGAGTGGTCAAAATTTTGAGTTAGCTCAATCAGCAGCTTTTATCCTTTGCAAAGTCCTAGTGGATTTAGGCTATTTCATCGGGTTGGCCAAATCGACCTTGGTGCCCACGCAGAGGCCTATTTTCCTAGGCATGATCATTAATTCAGTCGTACTAGCTTTCAGGCTGCTGGAAGACAAGAAAGAGAAGTTCGCCACCTTGAAAGAGGAGACGTTGCAAGCCTCAACCATCCCGATCAAGACGGCACAGAAGCTGGCAGGGAAGATGGTGTCGTTTTCCTTGGCTATACCGGCGGCAAAGTTGTATGCTCGAGAAATCTTCAACGCCATTAGGATAGCTGACAAGCAGAGGGGCAATGTGCAGATGACCGAGGAGCTGAGAGCACAGATACGGCACTGGAGGTTCATAGATTCGTGGGAGGATTTCCTATCTTGGTTACCAGTGAAAAAAGAAGTCATCACCCTCGCGTCTGATGCTTCAGGCTTTAGATGGGTAGGAGTAGTAGATACAGAACAATGAAGGGTCCAAGTGGGGGGACTACTGGTCATCGCAAATGGCTGATGACCATATCTCTATAAAAGAGATCAATGCGCTGAAGGAAACCTTGGAAGCTAGTGCTGATGTGGTCCGGGGGAAAAGGATAGAGGCCAAAGTGGACAACACAACCCTTATTGCAGCATGGTACAATCAAGGGGTGAAAAGCATTGAAGTGTCAAGAGCGATGACTAAGCTGTGGGAAACAGTAGCCCGCCTGAATGTGGACTTGAATTTGACGTATATACCATCGGCAGATAATCCGGGCGCTGTAGAGAAGCGTATGGATAGATAGATAGCAGAGCACAGGTACTCCGGCCGCCGAAGGAGTCTAAAGCGACCCACCCGCCCCAGCCCGGACATTTTTCTTCGGGTGGGTGTGAGCGCCCGCCTTAGCAGACATACGTCTTTAGGCTCCAGACGGCAAGTTCTGCATCATCTATTCCGGAGGACCTATGGCTACGCAGGCCAATTAGGAAACTTCTCTTGCTTTGTCTTGCCTTGTATACCAGAACTCAGAAATTTACTATTTTTAAGCTTAACAGAAGGCATTTCAAAATTCTGATCATAGCTTAAGTTTACTAAAGAAACGTCTGCTACAAATTCAAGACGTGTGTTATTTTTGTACTCTTACTTTAGAAATACCCGCATATGTAAACTGGGCAACTTTGCTTGCATAGGCTTTAATACTTGACTGATATTCCTGGGTTGTGAAACATCCAGAAGTACCAACAATCCTGCCATGCATAAGCCGAAGGATGATACAGAACGGTTAGTTTCCCTTTTATACTTACGTGAATTCACAATTGCAGCATATTGATTTTGTCTAAGTACATGTCTCATCTGCTTTGTAAAAGAAATGTGGTGTTTGCATTGTGCCTCAAAGATATTGACAGGATATAGAATACCTGGAAATTCAATGTTGACAAACATTTATTACATTACAGGGGTGGAGTGGGGGGTCTGTCAAAAAAAGGCCCTGTTCGAAGTCCACGGTACACTTAGGGAAGTGCGACAGCAAGCAAAAATCGGAGCCTCAGGATCAGTTCTGGAAAAAAAAAATCCCGTTTCTGCACACTGCCTAGCCGGAAAAAGAGGATCGGTATCAATTTGCTACTAGTTTTTGGCAATAGACATTTCTGAGAGGATGCAGGCATAACGTAAGGCTCACTAACGACCCACTCTGAGAGGTATATGGTATCATAATGCCTGGTGCTCTGCTATAACCACCGAATAAAACAACCGGGTGAGGGAGCGTCAGCGTCCGAACTGCGTTGGTTTCAAGATATGGTACAGCATAGAAATAGAAATATGGAGTACCATTTATCTTTACTTTTGCGGATAATGCCACTGTTGAGACTCGTGGTTCAGGCATGATAATAGCACACTGTCATGCTGGAACTTCGACAAAAAGGTCAGAAGCCGGGAGACTCAGTATCTTCTACATGCGGCCAATGAGAAATAAGAGGTGAGGAAGTTCGTCTGGGCACAACACACTGAACAGGCTGAATGGTTGAAGTCCAGGCCCTACATATTTTGTATGTAAGTTATGCACCTTTGAGTTTAGGGTGGAGACGAGTCGTGAGCAGCCACTGCACTCGGCGAAACCGAAGATGCAGCTGCCACTTAACCTTCACCTTGGGCAAATGTCTCTAAGAGCAATAAGTTCATTATGAGTTGCAAGATCGGTCCAGACCCAGCAGCCTTGGACTATGGACCAGCGCTACAGTGATCCGATGAAGGTGCAAGAGGCCTGTTTGAGACTGATACATAGGTCCAGAGCCCTAACAGACAGAGAGACAAATGCAGCTTTAATGTCGCGTATCAGATAGAAGGCTGTGAAACGTGATTGCGTGGAACATGCCATGGCTATGCTGAAGGCTCCCGTTTCCTTGCCGAAGTCGAGGAATGAGTCTGATCAAGGTAAGTATCAATGTGAGTCTTCTGCCACCGGTTCAGTTGAGGAATTTGCTGAGCAGTGTGATGACCTGAAAAGACACCGTGCTTCATTTCAGATCACCTCAAGCCCACGCGAGAATCCTTCCCTTGACCTTAACATAAAGGCCATTGCTGACAAAATCCTGGAGCACGATGCGGACAAGGCCACTCGCCACACCTCAAGAATGTTGGCTTCATTGAGGAGAATGCCTTCTGTCTGGAACAGTACTTTTCCCGGCTGGTAGATCTTTTGGCCGTCCCTAATGAAGCTGAGCGAGGTAATTTAAGACGTCATGTGTTGGGCAAAAACTTCCCTAACAATTGCAGGTGTAACAGGCCTTTCAACAAGCAAGACACAGGTGAAGCACAGCTGAATGATCATGAGAGAACCGTAATACCTACTTCAACCTGTCCTGCCGAGAGTGGAATCCTGACATTGTGGATACTCTCCAATGACATTCCATACTTCACCGGGAGGCTCTATAAGGAATATGGAGTTGTCTCCGTGCAGGGAAATGAGGCAAAGAATGCCAAAACAGTATATCAAGCTCACAAACCGCTCCAAAGCTGAAGGTCTTTCGCATGGGGTACATCAACGACGTCTTTGAGGAGTGATGTGGAAAGCCTTGCGGAGGATGAGGATATCTAGACATTATTGCCGGTGCCTAGAAAGGAGAGGTGTCCCAGAAGATGTTGGAGATAATGCTGCCCGCTGTGTGCGAGGTTATTGGCCCTTTTGAGCACACCTTCAATTTGTACAAACACAAAGAAGCTCACGTAGCAATAAGGAAGCAACCGGTGCAACAAACCATGAACAGGCAGGAATATATTGTAGGGACGCGAAAGGGTGGGAAAAGTACCGTTGGAAATATACAAAGTTCGCTTGGAAAAAGCACTTCGGCCATAGCTCTTTAGCATAAACATAGCTCTTTCGTCAAGGTGGATATTGTTGAATTTGACTGATCATCACATTAAACGAATCATTTGTCACTCTTTTTGTATCAAAAAGTAAATCTACCTTATTAAACTGTATGGCAATATTCAAAGCATGTGAGTGCAGATTGTGGTGTGAGAAGGTCTTCTGTACAAACCTAGTCAGATTACAGCAAATGAAAATTTCTTTATAACAACAAAGCCGTTGACAGCTAAAGGTTTTAGGACTGGAAAGTGTTCTTAGGTAGGATGGTAAGGGTTTTCGTTTTGTTTTGGAACAAAATAAAATAATATTAATCAGAGGTATGGATAGGGGTGTTATTTTGGAATCTAGAAAGGGCAGTTCGAGGCAAAGAACCAGTTTGTTCAATGCAGATTATAAAATCATTTCCAAAGCACTTACAAATAGGCTAAGAAAACGGTATGAAGCATGTAATAAGACCTGACTTAAGCCAATTATCGACAATCTTCTTGACTTCTGATGTGACAATCGGTATGGTTTGCCTACAGGAACTGTCATATGGTATAGAAGATGATATAAATGTTGATGCAGACGTTCAAGTGGAGACGCGTGTAAATGTATCATTACCACTTCCTGAATTGTTGAAAGTCCCTGGATCTTCTCTACCAAAATTCAAAGCACAAAAATTCTACGCTCTGGTTGATGCCACAAAGGGTCAATCCGCAAATTCTTTATCGCTTCAACAACGAGTTGGAAATATAACAACCAGTGTGGCTAGATCTGCCATCATATTGGGTCAAAAAGATTGACGTTTGAAGAGACAGGACGTTATGTTATGAAAGATAAGGCCTTACATGAGGCCAGTCCAGATGCATATTGTTTGGTACAGTGTATGTCATCATCCTTCCATTTTCGCATATTTGACTTCTGCAGCATCGATGCGACGTTAATGGTAGAGTCGTCTTCGGGGTATATTGTATTACGCGCTGTCTTTGAATACGCCGCTTTATTACAAATATGTTGCGATGAGGAATTTTGTTTTAATAATACGTTTCCCTTCATTTCTGCAGCAAGTGAAACCTTTTTGTGCCTAAATAAAATACAAACCTAACACTTAATGGGAAAGTGATTCTTGCTAAATAATTAACGCTATCACAGTTTACATACTATCTTATTAACAAAGTGCCAACGGCAAGACGAGTTCCAACGGGAAAAAGAGCTGCTTGAAGGACATGTGCGCCAGGAGAGAGAGAGAGATTCAGATGTTGACGCCAGAGCACCATTGAAGGTAGCCATGGATCTGGCACGTGTGATACAAGCAAATGACAAGCACTATCAAAGGTTAGTGTTAGCAGTAAAAATGACTTATTATACAGAATGAAAATGCTTTTTCTTCACTTCAAGGATCAGGCCAATCAGGACTCTATTTAAAGAGGAAGTGTTGATCCCGATGGCTTGTGCCCATTTCGGGTACAGGTGTTCTGGAGAAGAGTTGGTTTGGGTCAGTTTGGTCACGCATTTAAAAAAAATTACATGGTTGTAAGTCCACGTCCTTTGCTTCCCCAGTAGATGACTGATCTTCGCACTTCTGATTTGATCTGTATACATTTTAAGCCTGTTGACCGTGGACAGAGTCATGGAGGTGAAGGGACAATCAGCCCCCCATGACAGAAATGGCTATTAGGTTGGCCAGGGTGGTCTTCTCTGAAGAAACCCTGGTCGTGAGCAACTGCTCTGGTAAGTCAGCAAAACCCAAAGATGGTCAGGAACGAGAGCCGAAGAAGGCCCTCTTGAAACCCCGCCCTGCTGACTGTCATTAGGCACCGCGTCTTCACCCACTACCCTACAGCGGAGACTCAGAAGAAGAGGCTGTTACGACAAGGTGAAACCGTGGCCGTAAGCACCTGCTTTGGTAAGTCACCAAAACCCAAAGATGGTCAGGAACCAGAGCCGAAGAAGACGCTCAACCCTTTTTCACCCACTTCCCTACAGCGGAGACGCAGAAGAAGATGCTGTGGTGAAATCGCTATGGACAGTTGTGGTGCAAGATGCAAGAGCAAATAGAAAAAAGAAAAACATGTGACCGTCACTGTGTAACAAACAACAGTAAGTAAACTCAATGTCCAAAAACTTCTAAGCATAGTTCATAGCTTTACATATCATGGTTAGTGGCAGCATTAGCGCAATGAATAGATAGATAAATATCAATAACCTGCTATGTAACCATATTTCCTGATGTTGATTTGGACTCTCAATTGAATTTCAGACACAACTGAGGAAGAGCCCGCTTGAGAAGTCTACCTTACAGACCACGTGCAAACGGCCGAAGCAGACGAAATTAGCGTCCACCTGGAGCATATTACAAAATGGCGGGAAGTACCGTTGGGACTGCACGGTAAGTCATCTCTGCTCATTCTAGTGGTATCGTATTTCTAAAATAATCGATTTCTTGTACACTCCATGACAATGTGTCACAGTTCCTTGTCAAGGGCTTCCCAAAATGTTGATTTTCCACCACACAGACGCTAATGTTCACAACAGCATAATAGTGATGGGCGATAAGTGTCTTGAATTTTTTTTAAATTTTCTCCGAAATTGATTTCAAGTGGGAAGTCTTTTGTACTTTATAAAAATTTAGGCAGGGCGTGACGGCCATTTCGATTTGTTATGACTTTATATGATTTGTTATGGCCCAAGGGTCAATCACTAAACTGAATGTTTCTTCAACCAATCAGCATTCGCAAAAGTTTCAATTTAAACTAATCAACGAACAGAAAATCCATGTGCTCGGCATCCGAAAATCATTTTCACCGCGCACCTAGAGAAGTTCGGGCAGCAGTTTAATTTCTTGGATTGTAAAGACTACTAGTATTTCTGTCTTTGTGTGGACTGATCTATTGTTGCGGTAAGTTTCATCTGTTTTGCTTTCTTTCTGAAGTCTGTCTCTTTTCTAACATGGCAGTAGGTATCAGCACAGCAAAAAGGGGCCTTATTTTGGGATACTCTTTTGTCAGAAGGTTAGAGCGATTAGTATACGATAGAAGATATACTGCATCTAGTCCCGACTTATTGTTGAAAGATTGCAAGGTTTCCTGGCAGTGGGTATCGGGAGGTCATGTTGATAGCATTGGCGCTTTGGTGCAAAACGGTCGGCTCCCAGACTCGGACTTACTTTTTTTTTAGTTGGGTTGTAATAATATAGTGTATATGCCTTATTCACCAGATGTAATTGCCCTGCGAGTCATAACATGGATTCCCTTGTCAAAGCTTGTACGGGAGCACGTCTAATCATTCTGGGGGAACCTTTGGCGAGGGTCTTTGACCCTCCATATATACCATATAATGCAGGTGTTGTCAAATACTTGACTGAGCTAAAGCGAGAGGCGCGCGAAATAAAAGACCTCTACCTGTGGAGACATGCAAAATTGGCGGACAGACATTGTCATCAGTACTTCGCTCCAGACGGTTTACACCTATCAGATCATGGCTTATGTCTATACTACAGGAGTGTCGGGGGGGGGGGGGGGGCTACCACTGCTCATTTGCCCAAAGTTTCTCAGGTGGATGATCGAACGGGATTGATGTCTCACTTGTAGATAATATGTTTTATGCCTACCTTGTATTATGCCAACCTTACTGGCCTATCGGCTCGATTTGTTCATGGGGGGGGGGCGCTATTGCTCCCTCTGCGGGTAGAACAAAATGTGATTGATTGTGGATTAGGATAGTTCAAGTTTGTTAAATTATTTCGAGAAACAAAATGAGTGGAAATATGATATACTTGTTGTAAAAGTCTAAAATCACAATTTTGACACTGAATGCTTACAGGTAGGCGGACTTGGTCACCGGGCCAAAGATAATGTGTGAGCGGCAAAGAGTAGGCGAGGGAGACCAAGAAACCAGCCAGCCAGACCGGACCCGTTGGGAAGGGTGGCAAGCGTGCAAGAAAGGAAGTTGACTAACCCACAAACAACTACCCATCCAAGCCGCTGAAGGCCGAAGAGCTGGTAGCGGCAGCTTACAAGGAGGTTTTGTACGTGGGGGCGGTGAAGAAGGTGTTGGGGGGTAAGAGGGTCAAGGTGGCTTTCGTCGATTATGTAGGCTCGAGTCTCTACAAGCCGCCTGCGACAGACAAGGTAGAAACTTTGTAACAACTATTTGTTATAGCCGGGGGGTGCATGACAGGGGGACACTTGTTAAAGAGTACACTAAGTGCGTCAAGACTTATGGTCTGTAAGAAAACATGATGCAGTAGTTAGTACTTCGTCATTATTTCTTACCTAATAAACGCTAGTCATATAGAGGTTTTTTTCTAGTCATTGTCCTTTTTGCACAATATTTTAATAAGTTACGAAAACAGCCGGTAACATATGTGTCTGTAAAACATTTTGTTATAATTGTAACGTTAACCAGTTGTGTAAATTTGCTAAATAGACGTCTTCTGAATAAACATCTTCATTACATTTGCCAAGAAGATTATGTTTCGGTTATGTCATATTGTTTTCAAGGCCGGAAAACAGATATTTGATAATTCATACCATTCATTACAATCTTTCATTCATGATTACGGGACTCCGTACGCAACGCTCTCAGCAAGGAGGTATTGTTTACCCTCAGCATGTACAACTTTAGCGGAGCATTAAAGATGTCATGCGCCAAGTCGTGTACTCGTAGTCCTGAGTTCGTGTAATTTCTTATAAAAAAAGGACAAGATTGTGAAGGATGCTGGACTCAAATGTACATGACTGCACGAGTATTTACAGGTCTTTTCCCCAGTATAAAGACACCTTGTCAGGAGTGGACATGGAAAATTCCATAATTGGATGAAGGAATAAAAACAGATTGCTTCGATTTTAATGGTCCGCAATGCACGCCTTAACATAGTTTCATTCTATTATAAGTCTTTTTCTGTGTTATGTGTTGATGAAAGCTTGTACATTTCTATTCATATTGCTCTCCTGCGTAGTTGCATATCAAACGGGGGTAAACCGGAGCAAATATTTTGGACAATACAGTAGGGTGGGAGGGCTTATGGAATCCTGGGCCTCCAACTTTCTGTGGTGTAGCCATTTTATTTCCTCCTTTTTTTGGACTGGTGTATTCGGATATGAATAAGGATATAGATGGCAGGATTCTCTCCTGTAACATTTCTTGTGGAGAGGTGGCTTTTAAGCAATTTAATGTGTATGATCCAGTCTTCAATTTAGCTAGAAGACAATTTTGTTTGGCGAGAAATCCAGTACATCTCATTCACCATTCAATCTGGAAGACTAATGGAGGATTCGGAATCCTAACATTTTTCATCTCACGTGGAGAAACAAAGCTGCACAGTGCAGTATAGATTGGACAGATTTTATTTGCGCCAGAACTAGTTAATAACCAGCTTGTTTATTTCCCAGTGTTCTTCACGGACCATGGCGGTGTTCAGATTTCTTTGAAAGTAACCAAACATAGTCAGGGGGAAGATCTATGGAGAAGCAATAATTCACTTTTTGACAAATAAAGCCTTTCACTTTTCAGGGGGATTTTGATCAACATCTTGACCTTTGCTAAATTATTTTTTCCGAGACATGCGTCAGTCGACGCAGTGCACGACACACAGGAAACAACGATATATTTTCACGGTTCTTTTTAACCTGGGGGTTGAAGCAGTGAGAGAGGCCATTGAGCTCAACAAGCATTCCATCCTGTCTGCTGTCTCAGTGATGATGAATAAGAAGACGAACTGGCAGCTCTGTATGACTTACAGACCGGACTACCACGACGGTTTTGATAGTAAGTGGTGATTGTAAAATTTTTAGTATAAATAGTTAATTTGTATTGATTTGTATTATTCATTTTTCCCGTGACCCTTCTTCTCAACTGGACCTCTGGGAAGAGCGCTTAAGGCCGACAGCGATATTCCAGTTTAAATAAAGGTCATTGATTGACTGGGAAGCTAGGAGAGGCGAATGAGGAAATCGATGAAAAGCAAGACGCGCAGTTGAAGAAAATGAAGACAGACGAGGCACCCAAGATAAAGAAGACGACCCACCAAGAATAGTACGACTTTACACAGCAGTTGAAGGAGAAGTTGTAGCAAGACAAGACGGAGGTGCAATGAAGAAAGACGGAGAGGGGTCTGCATTCCCTTACTGAAAGTGAGAAACTGATTTCCTTCCGTCAGAAATGCATTCTCATGACAGACAATCCCGATGCCGGCTGGCTCACCGCTCAGGAATATAAAAAGAATACACTAACAGATAATCCATATGAGAAAAAAATGCATTTTCCAGGCGGAGCTAAGGGCAAAAATTGGTCAAGAGTAAAGGCAAGAGGAAAAATGCTGGGCATGAATAAGAATATTTTGGTAAAAAAAAAGTTTCTTTTTCAAGCTATAAAAAGCCGGGAAATTGTTTGCTTGTGGGGAAGGGCATTGGAGGAGTACCTGTCCTAAAATCAGCACCTACAGACAGCACGGGCAGCAGTTTGAAACCAGCAAGAAAGTTTAATTGACATTTGTTTTCTATTTCAGACTTTCTTCCTTTACTAACGGCCACCAGCATCCCACACCATTTGGATGACAATTTTGTTCGCTACTGGTTAAGCCTGTTCAGCACCGTGCAGAGTTCTAAATTCTGTACATATTCGCAACACCCTACTGTCAAGAATGGCACACGGCAGTATAGGGTCATCCTGAAGCCAAGCCGGCATATCCCTGGGGTCATCCACTTCGGAGGCATTTCTCTGGGGCAGCCACTAATATACGGGGAAAGTCGCGAGAAAGATCACGTCACCGGAGATTGCCGATGTTATCTGTGGCAAGTGCAAAAGCCCCTGTGGACCATCGGTCCCCTGACTGCCTGATGTCAATTAGACAATTTCTACGGATCATAATGTTTTTATTGCGTATAACCCAATGACCTCATGACTTCTTGACTTTATGTACATATATGTATTTTTATCTTGACTTTATGTACATATATGTATGATATCTGTCCATCGACTTGTACAATGTATTTACTGTGTTTTTTTTATGAGCCGTGGAAGATTAGCACAATAAACTCTCTAAACTCATCACTGCCGTAACGATGTAGTGTGGTGTGCAGCACATGTCGTAAGGTTGGGCACGGTGCTCAGGAATGCACACTTGCCTTTGCATTTCAAAAAAAAATTGTCAGGCGTCTAAAGAGGATCAAAGGAGTCATGCAACAATTTTCCTATCCATTTTTTTGGTCATAAATAATTTTGAATATTGATTCACCTTGACTTTGGGAGAGATTGTTGGGGATCAAAATAGCAGTGGTTCGATATTTAACATGTATGGGTTTGGTGTAATGTTCCATCTCTTTACAGAATTTTTCGATAGTGATTTTTGTCGGGATGATGGGATTGAACTATCCTTTATTCACCTGCAAATGCTGTTGTTTTTTTTTAGTTTGGAACTATTGAAAATAATGTTGTAGCTGTATTCAACATGATGCCTATGTTTCCGTAAATTTCTGCAAGCTATGCACAAAGACAGGGCGACCCATGTGAGTGGCAGTCTTAATAGTTTCACATGGACGTTGAATAATGATACGAGAACATAAAGAAGTCCCACTCTCCAGACAGCAGACTACGAGTGGTCCCTGTTTGCATTTGCGACAAACAAGGACTCAAGAACAAACTTATACAAACCAACTGTTATAATGGCAAGGTACATTATGAATTTTTATTTTATTTTTCTGCCTCAGAGATACCGTAGATATCGGGATCCCTTACTCGATATACCACAGCTCTCTAAAGCCTCTGCTGGATTTGTAATGTCTTTCCATGTTATATACTGCCATGTCTATGGCAATTTCTCTTCGACAGTTAGTTGCGATTTAGTGAAGGACCAACCCATGAATAGTGTAGTATAGTATGTATACCAGTATAGTGACGGGGGCCCCAGACCATGCATAGAATGACATATGTAAGTGTACAGGTGTCGCTGATTCCTTGATCTGGATATGTTGGTCTGTGAAAGATCGCCCCCCTCCCCATTTCTGACAGTGTTGCGCCAGTATGGTAGGGTTGTGTCAGTGAGATACCCAACTTACCCTCCGCCTTATATTTTTACCAGAATATAAGAATGGAGTTAGACAATACCGTACGTTCCTAGACAAATCAATCCCAAACGCTCTCAGAATCAACAACCACCACATATAGGTTAAATATGATGAGCAGAATTTGGTGTGCTTCCGATGCAATCAGGAACGCTGCTTTGTGGCTGATTGTAATGTAATTAGATGCTTCAAATGCGGAGAAACAGGTCACACGATCAAGGAATGCTCAAACGAAATCCAATGTGAGAAAAATTTCTTTTGGTAATTTTTATTAATTGATCGCAAACGGTATTTGTCTTGGTGCGGCCCGTTTGCCCTTTGACACGGAACACGTGAGAGTGACGTCACTCGAAGTTTGCTGGGCAGGCGGGTCGGACGGTTCTTTCTGCTTTCCCTTTTCACCCTCCACCACCCCTTTTCTCCTCCAAATGTTATTGAAGGTTAAGAATGTTATTATAGTTGTTGAAGTAGTATTAGTGCTGTGTTTTCCCCGAAAAAGTTTTTTCCTGATTAAACGTTTTCCTTTTTTCTGCCAAACCGTGTCTTTGTTTGAGTTTGTCCGATAATTTAATGTATGTGGGCAGTCAGGGCACACCAGTAAAGACTGTGATGCATCATATGCACGAGCCCTGTCAAAACCCAGCAATCGGTGGACCAAAGCGAGTGTAGTCGAGTTTATGAAGCACTCAGAGGGGAAAGGACAAAAAAAGTAAATCAGATGATGAACATTAGGAAGAGGACAACGGGGTCGATTACTAGTACTTGGTTTTGCAGGTTGTGCGGGATTGTAAGGAAATATCTGAGTTTGATTTGCACAGTACGAAATACCACCCCAGAAATGGACTGGTCGCCTGCAATCCAATCTGCAAAGAAAACCAGATCTTCTGATTCTTTATTGGAGTGGCAACCTTAGTTAAAAACGCATTCACTATGGTCAACTTAACAACTTAACGGAGCTTAAAAGGAGAGTAGTGGCACAAAAAAAGCCTACTAGAACTCATATTTGACTAAAAACTGTGGATTCATTTTGGGTACAAATGTAATAGAGGAGAGATAGTTTGGTCACGCATTCTAAAAATTCACATGGTTGTAAGTCCTCATCCATGGCTTGACCAGTAGCTATGTACATGACTGTGATGTTCGCACTCCTTCACCAATCAAGTGGTTAACACATTTGATCTGTGAACATATTGGGAATGTAGACGGTAAGTCAGAGAAGACATTAGAGCGTTGGTTTGTAACAAAGACGTAGCTTTTCGGACATTCAAAGTTCCCCATTGTTTTCACTCAAGGCTCCCTTATTGTCTTGTATGACGTATTGTCCTTTCTTTTCCGGATGGCTTGAAGTATTGCTACTTATACCGTTAACGATCTGAGAAATAATCAGAAATGTTTGCAAGCCTTTCAGTTTTTTTAAGAGAAACATTTTGACTCCAACTTCCTGCAGTAAAGCCATTTTATTATTGTATTTCTGACTGGTGCGTTTGGACATAATTAAGGATATAGACGGCAGGATTCTTTCTATAAAATTCCTGGTGGAGATATGGACACAATAAAGCCTATGTAAAAATCTATCTAATGTGTATGCTCCAGTATTGAATTCAGCTAGGAGACAATATATATTTTGGTAGATTTTCCAGAGTATGTTATTAAGGAGAATAACGGTAATAATGTTATCATTTTTTGAGGATCTGGCCTTGGATGTAAACAAAGGCGAAATCCTACTTAAGGAAACGTTGATTGTCGAGAAGTTCAGAATTCAATCTGGAAGACAAATGGAGATTAAGGAATATAAAGAGAAAGAGTTAGCAGACAATCCAGATAAGGAAAAAAAACGCATTTTTAAGACGGAGCTGATTACGAAAAAGGTGATATCTCTTTCGTTTCCATCGCTGCGCGTAGACGCGCTTTCCAGCTTCTCCGAGCCACTGACGATGTTGTCGTGATTACGGCCACCAATATCCCACATTATTTTGATGACATTTTTGACAATTCCGGTAATAGCTAAGCCAGTACTGCACCGTGCAAAGCTCTAAGTTCTGCACGTGCTAGCAGCACCCCAATGTCAAGAATGGCACCCGGCAGTATAGGGTCATTCTGAAGCCTGGCCGGTACATCCCGGGGGTCACCCACATGGGAGGCCTACCTGCCTTTTTCCGCTATCTGGGCCAGCCCCTTGTTACGGGGGGTTTTGATGTCTCTTTCGTTTCGATCGCTACCCGTCAACGCGCTTACCAGTTTCTGCGCGACACTGCGGGTGTTGATGTGTTCTCGTATGGGGGGGGGGTGATGTTGTCGTGGTTACGGCCACCAACATCCCACATTATCTGGATGATAATTTTGTTCTGTATTGGTTAAGCCAGTACTGCACCGTGCAGAGTTCTAAGTTCTGCACCTACGCTCAGCACCCCACTGTCAAGAATGGCACACGACAGTATAGGGTCATTCTGAAGCCGGGCCGGCACATCCCAGGGGTCACCCTCAAGGGCGGCCTACATTTACCTTGGGTAGCCACTGATATACGGGGAAGGTCGCGAGAAAGATGATGTTACCAGAGAGTGTATAAATGTTGTCTGTGGCAAGTGGAAAAGCCCCTGTGGACCATCGGGCCTCTGACTGCCGTTACGATGTAGTGTGGTGTGCAACACATGCCGTAAGGTTGATCAGGAATGCACACTTGCCTTTGCATCTAAAATATTTTCTTTTGCCGCCTAAAGAAAGCACATACTAGCAAAAATAAGGAAAAAGAATAAGAAGAGCAATCAAACTGCTTGATGAGGGAGACCGATGAATTTGCTAACCCTGAAAAACAAAAACCAATTTTTGAAATGAAAGAAAGGCTAGAAAAAGTACAAAATTACAATACTAAAGGCGCTATCACTAGAAGAAGGTGTAATTCGCACAAACAAGGAGAGAGTAGAGTTTTTTCTTTAACCTGGATAATAGAAACTACCAAGGAAAGACTATTTCGTCCTTAACTTTGTAAGACAAATCAATAATAACAAACCCCAAAACAATTCTATTGGAAGAAACTGTAAGGAATTAACTTATTTTTTACATAATGATACTCTATTTTCTGTATGCAAATTTGTCACTAATCAATCATCTTCGCATTACATTGTAATATTCAACAGGGATAGTGTGCAAACATGTTAATTTTTAGCCTTTTCTTTCATCAGATTTTGGCGCTCAAGTGCCGCTGGCTACCTGAGAATCCACCAAGACTGTGGGAACACATCCAAACATGTGCCCAAAAGCATTGCGTGGCCACCGCTATTCCCCAAAACAGGCAGACCTCTATGCCCTGTCAAATCTTAATTGTATTGATCACCCTTTGAATCTGGCTGATGAGTATAGAACGTGCTGATTATTTTGCATTTTGCTTTCTTTCCTATGTCAAGACAATGTTTTGACGGGAATCCAAGTCTGATGAGCTGAGAGCAAGAAAAATACAAGAGTGGCGACAGTGAATTGACCACTGGCTGGTCTACTACCCCGCCTGCTGAAAGGCCTACTATATGGTAAAGAGTTCAGTGGAAACCACGCTCCAAAAACATTTTGTAACAACGAGGCCGATTAATGGTTAAGACAGGGTGTGTGAGATGTATTGAGACATATGTTTTTTTTATTTGTACAGCAGGGAACTTGTGCAAAGTGCGATAAGGACGTCCCCTTTGAAGACTGTCACTTGATGACATGCAAATGATATGAGGAACAAATCAGTTTTCGTTGTGATGCGTGGGAGGCTTCCTAGTAAAGCAACTTCAGCCAGGATAAATCAACTTCAAGTGAAAAATAAAGTCAGGACAAACTCAACAGAACTCTAATCAGGATTCTGTACCAAAGGCAATTATGAGTGCAGGATTCTAATAAAGACACCACCTCGGGGATAGACTGGTCATCTGCAGCCCAATCTTAGAAGAGAACTAGATCTTTGACTCTTCATCGGACTTGAAACCCTTGTCAAAGAAAGTACCCGCTATGGTCAACTTAACGGAGCTTAAAAAGAGAGTGGTTGTGCAGAAAAAAAGCTTATCAGGATTCTAACTATATGCAAAAATCTGATTCCCGAAACCTGGTGCCCAGTTTGAGTACACGTGTACCATACAAGAGAATGTTTGGGACAGTTTGTCTTGGCATTTGAAAAATTAACATGGGTACAAGTTTCCATTCTTTGCATGTCCGGTAGGTGACTGAGGTTTGCACCCCTTCACCATCAAAGTGGCTGACGCACCTAATCAACACACATGTAGAATATGTGGAAGATAAGTCATAGAAGACTTTGGATTGCTGGGTTGTTAAAACAAAACCTAGCTCTTCGGGCCTTTAAAGTTCCGCCATTGATTTCGATTCCACTCAAAGCTCGCTCGTTCTGTTGTCTGGCATATTTTTCTTCCTTTTTTTGGATGGCCCAAGTAATGCTAATTATTGCTACTTTTAACGTTAATAGTCTAAGAAATGATCAGAAACATTTGCAAGCCTTTCAGTTATTTAAAGAGAAACTATTTGGCATTATATGTCTCAAGGAATATGATATAGGTGACAACCCGGAGCAATTAAGTTGGACCAGGCAGTATGTTGGGAGGGCTTTACGAAATCCCGAGACTCCAACTTCCTGTGGAACCTCTGATTTCTCCTTTTTCGGAGAGTAAGTATTCGAACATGAATACGTATCGATTTTGCCAAAGAATAAAGACAGAAACAATGTTTGAAACAAGAGCTTATTTAAAAGTCGAGAGAACAAGTGAGCTAGGATTAAATCGCGAATACATCGGGAGCAGAAGGGAAAAAACCAACAATTTCTTCTTGTTCATGGAGTTGTTTTCGCTAACGTAATATAAGAAACAGGGTGGGAAGGTTATCAAAGATCAAGAAGGAATCAGCAAAGATTTATAATTTGCGTCGTACTTGGAACAGTGACCCTGCGTCAGCCGGGTAGAAATAGGTTAAAGATATGGGGGTCTGCCATAGTGATGTCCTTCCATGTTTTTGGAAGATCTGAACTGGAAAGAAATTAATGAGATAGAGAAAACAAAATGTACTCTAAGATTCAGTAAACTAATTAAAGACAGTAGATGGCTAAGATTAGAGATGGCTAAAATGAACCGAGTCGGAAACCATTAAACATAATTTATCTATGTTCTCTCAAATGCGAAAAGGCCGACGAGTGCTGATTTTGGTTGGATCGATTCATAAGAGGGCGGATCGCTCCCGATTTCAAGCCACCCAAGTTTAATTGGCTGTTTTACGTAGTCCGCACAAATTTACATTATAAGAATAAAATGTGTTATTGCATATGGCGAACAACCTTATATAGCATCGTCAGTGTTAACAAGTAATGGCGTCTAAAAAAGACACCTATAGGCGACGCATTTTAATTAAGGGTTACTAGTAATATGACCCGCCCCGAGGTGTGATGATGTCATAACACCTGGTCTTTTGCTATAACCACCGAATGATACCACAAAGGACTGGGGGGGGGGGGAGGGGGCGGGGAAAAAATATCTGATGGCTCAGCTCGTGAATATCCCCCAAGTTACACGAATCAATTTTTCCAGTAAGGCATGAAAACACTTCTTGAAAAGTTCCTGATCTCCAACTTTGAGAGTGATTGTGCGAAGGGTTAATCTGTTAAGTAGGGGCGCAAATATTAAGAACTTCTAATACTATTTCACAGACCATTTTCTTGTCTTGACATTTTCTTTGGAAAGTTATAGTCGGAATTGTCAGTCGATCAATCCTTCCATCGATTGCAACAGGTGCAAACAAGTTGTAATTACAGTACATGTACAAAACATCAAGACTGGTATCAAGAACTGCCCATAACAATAATAGAGTTCTAAAGAATCAAGCATCAAGGGCTTACATTACTACTGTATCTGACTGGATCAATCTATAAAGGAGGTAACCATAACAATGATAAACTAGAGTTCGGCGACCTCATACCTCCATGAAAATTTAAAGCTTTCGTAAATTTCATGCAATTGACTAAGACATTAACATAATGTATGCATGGTGTTGTTCATCATTGACTAACGTTCACATGTTACAATTATAAAATTCCCATTATTAATCATAAAGAGGTTTTGCAATTTTTACATAAATTATGCAAATAAGTTCCTCATTACCATATTTGGTATCTGCTTATATTCCACCTATCATAATTAACATGTGTTACATGTACTGAGGTCCAGTTATTGAAAACAATGGAACTGTACAGGTTCCTCATTAATTATGCAAATTCAGTCATCATTTGCATAACATGTATATCATTATGAACATCTTTGCCTAAGCTACCTGCATGCCTAAAATGCAGGCAATCCGTCGTTCCTTTCTGCAGTTATCCTCTTTGGAGTGTCTTGACAAAAACGCCCCTGCAGTTCCACAATTGAATGTTAGGGGACTGAAACTTGCCCCACTTTGTCATGACGCTAAAAGCTATCTACCACCCAAATGTCACGACCATATCACGTACGGGACAAGAGATACATTGAAAAAACTGCTATGCAAATGTACTCCTATTTCGCATAATTAGTATTTTATCTTGTACAACATTGTCTAAGGTACCTACATACCAAAAATCATGAAAATCCGTTATTCCCTTCTGGAGTTATCCTCGTCAGAAGTTTTTGACAAAAATGCCCCTGCTATCCCAAAACTAGACGCTAGGGGGCCCAAACTTATGTCATTTTTTCCTGAGCACAAGAGCTATCTAAAACTTAAAAATCTTGACCATAGCATGTTCAGAACACCGAGATAGCAAAACCGGAAGTTGCGCTGCAGTACCAAGGTCACACACCAGGGGGCCCAAAATTGATCTTGACCTTCGTCTTCCCAACCCCTACCCACATACCAAATATCATCGTAGTCCATCAAGAGATTCTCAAGTTATGCTGACCACAATATGCGGACACACAGACACACACACACACACAGACACACACACAGACACACTCAAAACTATACCTCCATTTTTTCATGGAGGTAATAATTAACTTTATCTGACTGGTTCAGTCCATGAGAAGAAGGATTATATGATGCACAGTGTATGAGGTAATTACGTCCATAATCTGCAGTCTTTCCTCAATATACGCAGGACATGATACTAAAGAGCGTAGTTTATCCTCAACAGTATGTTTGCAAATAGTACAGGGAAAGATCAGGTTAATATAGTTCTTGGCCTTTGTAGTTTTCAGGCCACGCCTCCGCATTCCAATGGATGCCAGATTATACACCCTTTGGAAGGTGGCCAAAGATCACGGGGACCCCAAAACCCTGGAACACCTCCCCCCCCCCCCCCAAATTAAAATCGAACAGTCCCCTGAGCCACATCAAGTCCTGGTAATTTCTTCAAGAAGGGCTTTCCGACAGGGTTTCAGTGTACCCTGTCTGGATGTCATTAAGTGTATGCTGAACTTATCTAAGCTTCTCTGATACACAGTCACATGTTCAGTCCCGGCGAAACAGGGGTCAACAACTGGTGTTGCCACTTTCTCAGGCGATATCTAAAAAAACCCTGCACCAAAACACAAATGCTATACACCAAAATAAAGGAAATTTTGTTGTCTAAATACACTGTAAATGGCTTTATTGTTTTTAATTTTTTTGTGCAAATATTAACGTTAAGTCCACTTGTGGTCTTTGATTACGGCATTTTTGAGAAAATAAGAGCCGAAACCTGCGCGTCTGCAGCATTGCGACCACGTGCTTCCAAACTGATAGATCAGGACACATATATTGATGTGGACAGATGTTGACAGTACATGTACTTGCATTAGAAGCTGGGGACAGGAGACACCGGGAAGAAAAGAACGCCTGCCCTGCAGTCTGGAATCGCTCGAAAAAAGAAACACGCGTTTTAGCGAACAGGGCCCGGCGAACAGTTAGGGACAGTTCTGCATCGATGCTTTACATGTATCGTATTGTACGTCTGATTGTAAATGACAGGAAGACATACCAGAACTTTCAGTACACTTAGTTTCTGGGTGGAGTGAGAAAGTCTTGTTACCTATTTCCAGGTAAAACCAAGTTGATAAAAGTTCATTGGTGAAACTGACCGGTAGTATTCGGAACCACCTGATTTATAACCACAAATCAAATTCAGTTCTTTATCCAGTTGTTGCTTCAAGGAAAAATACTGTGTTGGCTCACACCTGAAAAACAGTGTTTGTTTACATCCCATTAATCTTGCGCTTAGACTAAAAGCCTTCCAAGTCGTAGCGTGCTCAATCACCGTACCTCCAGCTGGCAGTCTTGGTTGGGGGCGTGGCTTTCCCACGACATACGATCTTTCTTCATTGCTGTTAACGTCACGTAGACGGTGACTTTTGTCAAATCAAAAGACGCTTTACTCACGTGTCAAGGGAAACGTTTTCGTGATTGGTAGAGAAAAAAAAAACTTTATCAGCACTTTATCCCCGCTTCGCACTTCGCCTGCCGGATGTGTTTGAGGAAGGATGTTGCAAATTATGGATGAAGGTTTCGAAGAATGCGGTCTTCGGGGCGGCGTGGCCTCCAGCTTGGTGAACAGGCCGGTTGGGTTATGTTCCTCGGGGCCTGGCTAACGCTTAGCCTGAGCCCGCAGTCCTCTTGTATCCGGGAACGGTCAACCGCGACACCACTGGTCTACCCTCCTCAGGTAAAAGTACGCTCGTAAAAGGACTTGACTCTTAGGGAAATCTTGAAAGTGAGATGGAGGGAACATCACAGCACAAATGATTTGGCAAGTTCGAAGCACAGACCGACATCAAAGCAGAGAGTGACTCGCACTGGGCACAGTCAGGACCAGCGGCTCTATAGGTATACATCTGAATATAAGATCGGTAAGTTTTCTTGCCCGATATCGATTTTGGCTTTCTATGTT
>NC_049989.1:1337292-1340892 GCF_000003815.2 Branchiostoma floridae
ATTTACGGGATGATTTCTGGACTGCGCATCGTAAAACATTAAAAAATATACGTGTCACTTCGGCCGTACAGCGGCTCGGCTATAAAATATTTTACGCCCTTCCTTAGGTTATGTTGCTTATGAAATAGAGTGACCTATTCCTATTTCTCTTCGAGTACATGGTATCTTTATAGGTCTTAAATATATTTGAATTTCCTCGAAAGTTCCTTCGGTTGTTTTTCGTGTTGCCAGGATAACGTCTACGCCATCCAAATTATGTGTACAACACAGTTCTGCTGGTTTCTGTTGCTCAGTTTGTTGTTCTGCTTTGCCTTGAATGTATGATGGATTAGCGGTGATCTTTGCCCTACGAACTGAGGCTGGGGCTGATTGATGATACCTCCGCCGGTAGTCAGCTGTTTCACACATGTTCTCGCAAGCTTCGTTAGCTTGGTATCTTGGTAGGTTGAAAAAAATACCCAACCCAATTGATTAATAGATGGCGATAGGAATGGGTATAGAAGCGTGTTGTTGTATGTCATATAACCAAACACTAAATATAGTTTGGACTTAACCCAAATTAACAACATTTCGCATGTACAGTTTCGGTAATTTGACACTCCTGCATCATTTACACCACCAGTGATTGACAGCTGCTCTAATAATTTAAATCATTTTGTTGAAATTTGAAAAGCCCCACCGCCTGCAAAGATTTGGGCAAAACATCACATAATTCAGGAAACGTGTTATCGGTACCGCACAGTACAATTTTGAACAAAAAAGTGTTTGATAAAACTAAACTAAACTAGTTTCAGTTTATTTCATTAGTATCTATTTTATTGCGGTTGTTGATTAGTTTTGTTTAAGTTGTCAATTCCGCAAAAAAAAGGAATGGGTATCTGCACTTTTTCTACAACTGTGTATTTGTATTACGTATCTATTTTTTAATGTAAGCGCACTGTATTGTCGTTCTCTAAGTTAACATGTTATTGTTAGTTACTGAGCCGTAAACATTTCTATTTTGTACTTCCTCTTTAAATTCGTAACATCTTGTAAGTTACCTTTTAACGATGCCCTGGAGTGGTGATCACGGCCTCACTCAGAGATGTTCTCAACTCAAATTTCGGAGCATAATTAGCCGTTGTTATGCCCATTTTCAAATATAAACTTTAAGATGAATTTCACTTTGACAGTTATTCAGATTTCTCAAATCAAGTACAGCAAATTTCAGGAGCTCGATGCTACAGACAGATTTGAATATTATCTTTAGCTCTACCCACCATGCAAAAGTAGATAAGTATATAAAATCCTGCAGCTTTGCTATTAGAAAAAGTGCGTGCACGTATAATTAGCCTCACTCGATTGTAACATCATATCAACTTAATCAAGGGTTTATGCACAAACCTTTTTCGCGGCCTTCCACACGAGCGCTGGCGGTTATTATTGGGAGGAGCGCTAATTCGCGATTTTCAACATATAGCGTGTAGATCGTGTATGTAAGCGCCTGGGCCATGTGGTTAAAATCGCGTATTAGCGCTCCTTCCAACAATGACCACCAGCGCTTGTGTGGAAGACCGCGAAGGAGGCTAGCCCTAGCCTGGGTGCCAGACTTTCCAGGGTTTGTACTGACCCCCGAGTTAGACCCACACGATAGATGTTTTTGAGATCTGGCCGGGGGTCTGGTATCCAGGCTATGCTATCCCGCATTATTTTAGTAATTGTGAGATTTGTAAGTTTGATTCTATAGAGATCTACCTATGTAGTTGTTTACATTGTACTGTGTACGTAACGAATCGTTTTGTTTTTATTTGTCGTGCAATCATGTTCTTCTATATCGTATGAATTTTTTAATCAATATTCGCTTTATTTGAAATCACTTCAGTAAGCAGTCGACCATTTGAAAATCAGTAGGTAACTAGGGACAAAAACAATGATGACATATGTTCTCCAGGTCATAAAATCTTTGAAGGCGTTATCAAAATGGTTGGATTCCCTTTTTACTTCTACTAGAAAGGAATGCGTTTCTGTCGCCATGTTCCGTCGGGATTTTCCGGCCTTTCCAAATATTCTCTCCGGTTACATATTCCAGTAATGGTCAGCTGTTTCCTCATCGCACCTATCCACAGTGACAACGCCGCAGGGGCCCGAACAATCGTACCTGGTGACCACTTCAGACGGTGGCGGTTCCAGTAGGTCAATCATCGATTGGTCGCAGCTGCGGGTTAACGTATTTCGGTATGTCGTCAAGGTAAGTAAGCACAATGTTCCATTGCGTCGAGTAACCAGATTTCAACTTAGCACAATTTTAGGCAATTAAAGTCAAAATTTGTACACCGCATGTCAGCTGACAAAGCATAACAAGCTTGCATCATTCATGACTTCCAAAGACAAATACCAATTTCTACCGTAGCGTGAAAGTTCATCTGTGTTGGTAGAATACATTATAAAACTAGAGTTCGGGGACCTCATACCTCCATGAAATATTTATTGCTTTTTTGTGGATGGTATGTATGTTTATAGTCGGTTGTATTTGAGAGTAATGGTTATAAATGTTATGGGAAAGTAGCAGTGTATTTATTTAATGACACAGAGGATGTCCATGATCCATCTGATTAGACAATCATTAAAATGTGACACTTAATTGTGTAATGTTTAAGAGGTCGACGGCATATGGTAGCGTGGTGTTCCTTAAGCTTGATGTTTGGCATTTAAACTGTCTAAGGTTGTCAGCATTATTGAGGTTCGACTATGTGCCTCAGAGCAGTGTGGTGGGAGGAAGTTGGGAAACTTAAAGAAGAAGGGATGTGGCCAACTTTAGTCAGATGGTGATTTGATTTTCTACCAATATGTCATAACATCAGCTGTTCACACGGTACAAAAACGAGATGCACACTTTCCTCTGACAGCCCTACACCAACTGTAAGATGAATACTTGGCGCCAACCCCGTCTGCTAAAAAAGTACCATTAGAGACAACTAACAACTGTCCCTTATCGCAACGAAATCAGAACATCTGTTGTGCCAACTGTTACAAATATTTCAAACAGGCCTAAGCAGACATAAATAAAACTACTGGGGGTTCCCCAAACAGCTGTCACCTCACTATCTGCTTGCAGCTAAGCCCATTAACAAACACATAAAGCATGATGCCTGTACCAATATATCTCAAATATAGGGGTGATTTCTGATATTATTACATCAATTATAACGACAGATACGGCTCCCAAGATCTCATCGATTCGAGCTTTTATCACACCCCACCAACACAACAAGTATGAAACCAATTCATCCAGCCGTTCTTGAGTAATCATCTACACAGACAGAGACACATAACAGAAAATATAACCTCCATTCCATGACATTTCATGGAGGTAAAAATCCCGGAGATTGATGTCGACGGAGATTGACCGAAAACATAGAGGGGTAAGTCCCTATAGTTTTATTCAGAGTTGGAGGTAAAGTGCAAGTATTTTTTCTACAATTTTTACCGTGTTTCCAGGTTGCTACGTATTGACAAGAAAGAGAAGAGAATTGTCTTTGTACTACAAATTTAAACTTTGTTCTTTGTGCGTTCTCTCTACAGCGCTCCCTGAGATACTGTGACGACCATCCAAAGTCCATG
>NC_049989.1:1341088-1367230 GCF_000003815.2 Branchiostoma floridae
GAAGTCGGTCGAGCCCCTTCACGAGAAGAGGCCATCGCTGGAGGGAGCCGGGAACATACGTTTGTGCGGCTTGAAAAGTCTGAACAGAGGGGAGCCACACAACATCCTGAACAGCGCCATCGACAGAAGGAGGGCAACGTGAGGGAATTAGAGGCCAGTAACAGAGCCACGACGTGCAGCCGTTTCTTGTGATTATACATGTACAAGCATAGAAAACCTGGCATGACACCAGTTATAGAATTCACGGACTGACTGATTAATTAACTGTTCAGAACTTATTTCACGAATATTTATTCTAGTGTATACATTGTAGTAGTTTATTTTACATGTATATATTTGAACACGAGACATAATGTATCTGTATGACAGAGGTCAGTTCAGGAGAGAAAGAGAGACCCTCAGCTAAGACGGGAGTTAGCGTGGTCAGCATTACTAGTATGAAGTAACGTGTAACCAATCTTAACTCTCCCGTGCCCAGTGTACGGAAAGCCTTGTCTCTGCGTCCTTCCTTTATTCTAGCAGTGCTAGTCTTCAGAGCGAAATTTAAAGAACATTAGATCTATTGGTTCCATGGCTTGTTAGAAACATGTGACTTATTTACCTTCAAAATTAGGCTTTACTTAATGCCAAACGACAACCACGTGAAAGCACATCAGTTCATATTTTATAAAAAGGTGTCGACAAAAATCTGACATATTAGTCTTCATTATTTTTTGACCCCGTAAAGCATATTATCCCATATTGTAAAAAGCAAAGCTAAAAAATATTGGCAAAAGCTGTGCTATATTGGTCTTAATCGTCTTCTTTAAAACATCGTATTTTTCTACCACTCAAAATCAGTGGTAGACTTTCTATATCTCCAAACGACAACCACTGGAAAGCATTTCATTCCATATCGTAAAGATGAAAAGCTTATGTAAGAAATAATGATAACGACAAAAAGCGGGAACATATTGGTCTTCATTATAACATTCATAAAGCATGCAAATGTAACATCGTAATAATCTGTAACAGTGCGTACTGCCTATGATAAGCAAGAAGTGCAGTCATTCCCGGCTATGTGAAAAGACCGCTCCCTACATCATTAGCCCAAACACAAAGACTGCGTAAGAAAAGAAAAAAAGTAAACAGCTAGAAAAGTCCTCACATACCACTGTATCAAAAAAAAGACACCCCCTCAGGTTTAGCCAGAAATCAATTCCCAAGGGAATGCATTCGTGCAATTTTCTAAATTCTTTCAAATCGATCGTAATACTGTAGAAAATGCCTCCGCCCCTGAGGCGTCGCCAAAAATGGATTAATAGGGTGGACGGCTGTGACCTGTGGACGTTAGAAGACATAGAAATACCCAACTTGCTCCGTCAGAAGGAACATACAGCAGAACTCTCCTGGGATCATAATACCTAAAATCCCGTCTCGACCGTTTGCTCACTGATGGCGAACACCGGGTGGGAATTATTGAAATTCAACACGTCTGAAACAGGCCGGCCTTACCATACCTGAACTGGGGGGGTGCGTTCACCGCACCATTTTAAAGCTCCCTAGAAATCGAAGAAATACACTAAATGCCACACAAAAAGTATCTTACCACACAAGTTTTCTCCCGGTAGGCGACAACTGTGGGGGGAAATACACAGGGTTGAGAAGCGTTCCTCTGTTGTTTACGAATACAAGACGTTTGGGCTATACCAACCATTCCTCCACTTAGAATGGAGGGTAGTAAATTAGAAAGTCTTACAAACACAACAAATACGACTAGAAAAGGCAAATGAAGCATATGGCTTTAACGACACAAAGTGCTTTACTGCCAACGGAAAGGGATCATTCTTCCTCAAAGTAGGGAAGGGAACCCCATTGTAATAGTACCAGCGTAACGCTGGATGCACGTTAGACGGGGCACGGAGCCTGCCTGTACCGAACACAGCTCGTAGAGGGGTGCGGTGACTCGTAACTCAGCTGAACTTGAACATACAGAGACAGGAAACCCACCAAAACGATCCTGGGAAGCCCAGCAAACCGAAAATTTAAACCCAGGCCTAGATGCCCGCCAATTCCGGCCGAAAAAGGCCAGAAAAGGGCTCTAGGGAGAAAGCGTGCTCCTCACTTGTGAGGTAGGGACGTTACGCATGCGCTCTTTAGAGAGGGTCTGCATGGGGATGCTGACGACGGCAGAACATGGTATTCACGCCTGTGGATTGACAATACTGCATTTCCCCCACCTGCCTGACTGGACGAATTAATATGTTGGCAAAAATTATTCGAATCTTGTTAAGGTTCAATTCGTTGGATAAAGCTTGGGGAAGTGTGTACAAAATATTTCATTAACTTAATTTATCGTTATTACACAAGAAAAAAATCTAAGAATAACTCGCTCGCTGCTTCTTAAAGGTAAAAAATGAGTTGACCAAACGACAATGCGAGATTTGCGCCTCCAACCTCTTTTAGAATGTGATACCAGAGTTTTGTCCAAATGCATAGCTTTTAGACTCAACAGCTAATCACAGACATAAATGTTCACCATGACTTTATTTCCTCAGTTCATTTCCCAATGCAAGTGTCATTTGACTGGGAGCCAATTTTTGTAAGCAAATTTGAGTCTAAGAACCCGCCTGTTAATAATGTTAATTGGGGGTGTGCGACAATGGTCGATCTACTTAGCTACTGCACCTATATATTTTGCTCCACTTCTGTCTAATGTATGTATACCTGATGATATTCTTTACTGTAATGACCGAAGTTGTGATAATGAAACTCATTCTCTAGTTTTCTAAGATAATAAACTATCTTCAATCAGCCGCTTCCGCCACTCTTTCAAACTGGAAACGCTGTTCTCAATCTGGAAACGCTGTTCTCAATCTCTATTTTCTGTAACAGGCTGGAACACCGTTGCGAAGGAAGCCCTCTGGCTGAAGTTGGGCTGACCTGACACGGAGCCGTTTGGGACATCATAAGAAAGTCAAGGACTAAATTCAAACTTCTACTCAGGCAGTGTCGCCGCTCTGTGGCCATGCGGTTACCATGAGATCTTTAAGATAGCTGCGTGTGTGACACTCCGGGTAATTTGTTTATATCAATTTTCGTGACACACTGAACAAGGGACCTAGCTAGGCTAGGGACCTGCTACTTTAGCGGAGGCCAATGCTGGGCTGTCTACTGTTCGCCCTAATCCCGAGGTTATTTCTTCCGGGGAGGGTATGGAGGGTTGTGGTGATTCCCCTTCTCCACTGGAGAGGGATGGCAAGGTCCTGGAGGACAAGGATGACGAGGGTTTGTGCTGCCTCCTCGGAGTCCGAGTCTGATTCTCCTGCCAATGATAATGAGCGGTGGAGAAAGAAGTTGAAGAAGAAAGACACAGCTTTAAACAAGGCGATCGAGAGGGCCATCTCTTTCGATTTGGGTATTTCCGCCTCTGGTGTGGCCATCTCTAAGAAAGTTCCGGCTTCTGGCGATGCTCCCACTGTTGTCGCGATCACAGCGGGAAAGTCACATGTTGTTCCAAAAGTCCCGGCAGTTGCTGCCGATGCGATCTCTTTGGAAGAGTTCGAAGATGCCGCTACGGATGTTCCCGCGGGTCCCACGGTTGATGTTGCAGGGGAGGCGGTTGTCCATCGGGTAACCTCTCCTGCAGTTGACATTCTTGATCTAATATAATGATCCCGGCTAATATGGAGGTGTCGGTTCTGTTCGCTAAGCGGTCGGCTCCTTCCAATGACCAGGCTGAGACTACTGTCTGCAATAAGCGCAGATCGGAGCCCCTTTCTGATAACATTGAGGAATGCGACTCTGCTATTCCCGCTACTTTTCCTCTTTCTCCGGAGATGCGACTAGATGTTAGGGATAACTTAGCCTCGCGTACTTATAAGCAACCGGGCCTCGCTGCTCAGCCAGCAGTCCAGCCGGTAGCGCAAGTTCTACTGCACCAGGTTCCGCTAATCTCCAGGATCCACCAGTCCAGGCGTAAGCGAAAAGCATATTTTTTTTAGGCTCATAAGAATCTCGAGGAAGCCATCATATGTCTAGATTAAGAGAGAGCTTTCGATATAATTAATCATCAATATCTGGACATAGTACTTATTACAATGAGGCTTGGGCTTATGGTTAGAAGGTATGTCCAAAGTTTGTATAAGAATGCAAACTGTCAAGTTTTGGTTATTGATCATCTATGGGATAAAATCGTTTTCAGTAGCATGATTATTCAATAACACACTTTTTCGTCTGCTCATATTTTCATGGTAAATTTGTGTATGTTACAAGTATTCTGGCCTTCCCTGTATGGCCTTTGACCCTTTTTGTTGACTGCTTTAGAGTCTGTATTGTTTGATTCCGTACTTATTTAGCACAGTTTTATGGAGATGGAATAGGACTTTTTGATTTTGTATATTCCTTATTTCCAAGACATGTGTTAATGGTGGGATGCTATTAAAGGTAGAATAAAATCGTAAACCAAGTATCATGCCGCTAGATTGGCCGCAGAAAAAAAGACATAAGATAGACGAGTTGATGGATCGTATGACTTGCATAAGAGCCAAAATGTTGATTTTCCAAAGAATTTGCCTGTCTTATCCAAGAAATTTTTGAATCGAAAAGACAAAAGAGCGAGGGAACCAGGATTAGATCGTGAATACACTGGGGGAGTAGGGAGAAAAACCCACTAAATTCTTTTTGTCCTGGGTGACATATATGGGGAAGTCTAAAGAGAATGAGAAGATTAGGTTGGGAATGGAAAGAATATTAAAGATAAAAAAAAACAGTATTTGTTTCAGTTCTTTTATAGAAATCTATTTGCTGAAGATAATTAAAATGATTTGGTCAGAAGAAACTCTTAAATCAAACGTATAGTTATATGCCCTATGTTAAAGCTCAGCTGAGTTCACCAGTTGGTGGGGCACAGGAGAGTAATATTCTAATAGAAAACTGTTTGCTGGCCATGACGGCTAATGTGTCTTGCGCGTTAGAAGAGAAAAACGTGCTTGAGGAAATGACTATGAAAGCTGAGAGATGTGTATATGACAAGGGTACGTGGACGATCCCTCTATGATATAATTCTTGACAAAAAGAAATCCTGAAAACTTTGGGCAGCATCAGCTGACGACACTTTATGTAAAATATAGAAGTCATTGAAGAAGACGGGCTTTTGTTTTAAACTCAGAGCTCCTACTAGACACTATCAGTGTTGCAAGAAGTCCACCGTTTGGTGATTCTTTGTGTCAAGAGTTATCAATGGAATCAGACACTCTGGTTCGACTAGACATTTTGAGACTTGTATTTTTTTTCTATATAAACTGCAGTATGTGACGCTCCGTTTCCATGATGGGATCCATCAAAACAGAATGGAGGTCTTCAATACAACCAGACTTTGTCAATATTATGCTGAGGTAAGGCCCAGATGATAACGAAGAGGACAGCGATGAACCCTTATGGTACGTAATAAAGTTCATTCCAGTTGTAATGGCTACTCTCGCGAGAGCCCAAATCCTGACGCGAACACGCGTGATCTCGCACGAAAACGAGACTCCGTGTGCGGCACGAACAAGCTTATCTGCAGAAATCATGGCGTCCAATGGGCCGGATAGCGATACATCATCTTCCACGGTAAGTTGTGCTCCTCCAGTATAAAATATGGTCAGAACTACGGCTTTCATGGATAGATAATGTTATTGTGGGCATCTGGGCTCGATTTCAGCCGGTAGAAATAAATATTTTTGTTCATTTTGTACATGTTGGGACGGGCGGATTTGGCGCGTCCATGTTTCACCATGGCATGTTTTGTTTACGTTCTCCGCGTGCACCAAACTTCGTAATAAGTCGGGTTTGGCCCGATGGATACCATAAAAAAACGAGAAAAATATCGGACTTGAATCCTTGTGGGTAGAATTTTGGCGACATTTGGGCGGTTTTCCCCAAGATTTATCGATACAGCGTCGATATGTCGAGCTGCGTATATTCGCCAGTCGCACAGTGGGGAGGGGGGCGTATTTTCGTGTTTATTTTTACTTGCTTCCGTTTCATTTTCGGCCGTCGGATTTGATTTTTTTTACAAATGTTAGACAGAGAAAACGCTTCAAAACTTGAAAATATGGGGCTGAGATGCCGCCGGCCAGAAATTTAACAATATTATGGCATTCGCTTTGTGGGTGTTCCACATGGGAGGGGACTATTTTTGACGGTTGTGACTTGATCTCCGTTATTCAGATGCAGACAGCACGTCAAGACAAGGTGGCACAGGAAGGTGGTAATGGGGACCGCCCTTGTAAGTCATTACCTACATTTTCATTGTAACTTTCAAGTATTTAATCTTATATTAGTCATCAACATGATTTTTATTTTGCTTTTATGTCTACTAGTCAGTTAAATACAACTCAGATAATGATGGTAAAGCAATGCCAAATCAAACTACTGTTTCAGTTTTAATGGACCCATTGTTAGTCATTATATTTGCATCATAAATTTAAAGACTTTTCTTTTTTATTAGTTGTCAACATGATTCATGTCTTGCTTCTATGCCAACTACTACTTGTCAGTCAAATACAACCAGAATACAACTGAGATAAAACAATGTCAAATCAAACTATTGTTTCATTTTCAGGTCTGATTTTTAGAGGCAGGAGACTGTACACAAAGCAGGACCTAAATGAAGTCCCTAAAAACAGAGCTAGTAGAGCTCCTTACGTCACTTGACCTTGGCACTAGTGGGCTAAAATCTGCTTTGGTATTAAGGGCACATGATCACCTTGGAAGTATTCAGTCAGGCCATAGTAACACACAGTCCAGCCACAACGACTCCTACACACAGTACAGAAGTGACTGTAGCATCCCTCCAACAGGAGACCAGGGAGTCGATATGGACAAATGACCTGAGGCAACTACCAGAGTTTAAACTTTGCAGCTCTGTACAACTATCTGATTGCCAAACACAGGCATTTGACCACATAGAACTGTCTACCACTTCATACAAAAAATGAGGGGTTACCAGTTCTACATGGAGGGAAATGTGAAAAACATAGAGATTGCAAAGAAACACAACACTGTGAAAGCAAAAGTTCTCCCAAGCATGAAGCAAAAGAAATACACCACCATCATTGCCTTCCAAGAACAGCCAAGTCCACAGAGCAGCATGCTCTTGCCCAGCAGGGTGACTGAAAAGTCTATTGAAGAAGCCCTTTTGGCTTTAGTTCCACAATCTACTGACCTTTATAAATAGACCAACTAACTCACAGTATATTTTAAATTTTCAGATTTTGAGTATGATGAAAGTCACAAAATGTCGTCTCTTTCACAGCACCTCTAAACTTCCCAATACAAGCCCTGTTGGCTTTCTCCAAGCTTTACTCTCCTCGCTTGATAAGTTGACCAGCTCACCACTGACTTATATTTGAATTTTTCAGAATAAAAGTATGATAATGATAAAAAACACCACTCATGTTCCAGCACCTTTTTGACTGATTTCTGCAAGCCCTTTTAACCATAGCCACAGGATGGAGATCATTGATGATTTCTTTGTTTCAAGGATATACTTTGATGACATTTTCTTTTACAGATCCTAAAATGGGGTTAGGATTTATTGAAAATGTTTTTTATTACTATAGAAAAGAGCCTTGTTTTTGCTAACAATGTGAATGTTGTACTTTTATTGCAGGACAGGGCCAGGTGGACTCGGCAAATGTAATCACATCGGTGGCATACTGTTTGCAACCGAAGCCTTCAATAAAACAGATCTAAGAGAGCAGCCGACACCCGTGCCATCCACAGGAAGACTGTGTGTTTGGAATTTGCCCCGTAATGTTAAGGTTAGCTTTCATTTTGGGATATCATTATTACATGTAATAGGAATACCATGTTATATATCATTTATATTTTGATATGACCTAAGCTATCCCAACCCAAGTAATGTTGACCATTAAGGGTTAAAAACCCTTTATTTTGATGTGATATATAGATAACTCAAAATCTACTAGCTAGAAGTTGCCAAATAGGTGCGATTATCATACTAATGCACTGCTATTTTGTGTTTGTATTTCCAAATTACAGGTGGAAGCACAAGAAATCACTGACGTCAAGATCGGGAAGATCAGTTATGGAAAGGACACTAAGTTTCTGAAAACCAAACACTACGATCCACGAGCACCCCATCAGCGAGATGTGGACAAGAATGCCTTGGCTACATTCAGGCAAGAGGTGCAGTCCATTGCGCCTGGATCTATGTTTCTGCTTTATCCGAAAAAGTCCAGTGCAACCTCAGCCGCCACTAACACATGTCAGCCCAGTACAACCCCAGCTGCCACCAACACCTGTCAGCCCAGTGCAACCTCAGCTGCCACCAATGCCTGTCAGCCCAGTGCAACCTCAGCTGCCACCAACATCTGTCAGCCCAGTGCAACCTCAGCCGCCAGCAACACTTGTCAGCCCAGTGCAACCTCAGCTGCCACCAACACCTGTCAGTCCAGTGAAACCTCAGCCGCCACCAACACCTGTCAGTCCAGTGAAACCTCAGCCGCCAACTGTCAGTCGAGCCATCCAGCATCTACGAACACCAGCAGTCATGACTTACCAGACCTTCCCTTTAATGACCATTATAACTTTTCTACCAGACCATTTGTGGAAATGATGGACACTTACATGCGTACAACAACACTCACGAAAGAAAAACAGATGGAGATAGAGGAGGAAACAAGAGGGCAATCCAGCAGCAATGCTTGGAGGGAAGTAAGACAGGAAAAACTGACAGCATCTAACTTCAAATCTGCGATCAGCTGTACAGTGGAGCCATCCAACAAAATAAAAGCTATGATATACAACAACTTCTCTACTGCAGCAACAGCATATGGGAACCGTAATGAGGCTGTTGCAGTTGAGGAGTATGTTGACCTCATTCAAGAGGAGCACCCTGGGGCACAGTGTATAGAAGCTGGACTCATTCTATCATTTGAGAGACCATGGCTGGGTGCGTCAGTTGATAGGCTTGTCATGAAAGATGGTCACAACATAGGAGGCCTTGAGGTAAAATGCCCGTTCTCCAAACAAGGGCTCTCAGCGGAGGATGCAAGTCAGGAGTGCATCAAAACGTTTTTGTTTACTTTATTTGTATAGAAGGCAGTATTCCCTCACGTACTTTGTTAGCAAGCAGTTAAAAGGCTTTTAATCCACTCTGGCGATATATATTTGAAGTGGGCAACATTTCTCTGGTGCAGTTAGACGGAAAACAAGTACTTATTTCGAACCCTGAATCTGAATAAAGCGTACAACACCGCTACTTCAGCGAATGAGGTTCGAAGGAAACGGTAGATTTAAAAACATCTTATGCGGCCAGTAAGAATCGCATAACTGTGTAATGAAATTGGTAAATAGTTTCTTAAGATGACCTGTGTTTATGCAAAACGATAACACAGCAACAAATTAGATGGGATCTGAATACCAGAAACCCCCTTTAGCCCCTCTCCTAGCCAGCGACGAGGATTTCTACATGTCTGCCGTTCCACCTCTGGCCTGGGGATGGGTTTACTGTACCTTTTCAGAACACAGTAAAAATCACGAAAAAACACAAAACGTAGCACGAAAAATATCGTATCACACACATTTTTTCCCTGTTCAATGAGACAACTGTGTTGGAGATATGCGGGTCTAAAAAACGTGCATCTGTTGTTTGGTAATCGAAGACGCGTGGGTCATACCAACCCTTCCGCCGCTTAGAACGGGGGTAGTAGGTGGGGAATGCTGAGGCAGATGTCTTGGGTATAATGTAGGACATGTCTGTACAGTATATCAAGACTTGATCATTGCTAGCCCAGACACAGTATTATAGCATTTATTCACTCCAAGTAATTTGAAATTTGTTACCGTGAAAGGCATTATGCCCTGTTACATTATTTCCCCTGATGGGCATTTTGGTCTGGTACAAAGAAAGTCTTCCTTAACCATTGCTATACTACCATCGCAAGGTACTTCAGTCTTCCTGGAGATGGCCAGGCCCGGACCTCGTGTCAAAATGCAATGATACAACAAGCAAACCAGACGAGGTATATAAAAAAACATATGCTACACATTTTGCATGTCACCGGCAGTAGAGACCACATTATGCCTTAAGAACTGTTGTTTTACCACACTCTGGCCAGGTTAGGACTTTCACATGCCACATGGTCTACTGCCGCCATCCTCTGGCTTGAGCCGGACAAAAAAATGGTGGATATTTCAGCAACTTGCCTTTTGAAGCTTAGCTTGAAGAAGAGTGTGTCTCGCCTTCCTTTGGTGAAGAGAGTTATGATAAGAACCAGAGTTTTTGGGAAAGGCTGACAACTGCCTTTGTGACGATATTGGCACTAACCAATCTTAAAGGACAGCATCAGAAAATCCTGAATTCATTATTTTCCAGTAGTTTACTCATTAAAAAGTTGATGTACGTCAATTTTTACATTGATCCGCCTAATATGACCCTGTAGACACGTTTGAACTTCGCGCTCTCCTCCTCTCTCCCGCCGCGCTGGGCCATGACGTAATGGCCTCGTTCTGATCGTCTGACGTCACAGATCACACTGCACGGAAACAAGAATATCTGGCAATGTCTGGTTTCTTACACTACCGTGGAACTTGACATGTCCGGGGCGTATAAAGGAATTTCGAGCCACGTTGTGTCCAGTGCCGAATATCCCCAATCATTGCCGGACATGGCCATGTCCGGTAGTTCGCGGTACCCGCACACTGCGTGTTTTGAGAAGTGGTTGAGTGAAAGGGTAATGTGTATTCAAGTGATAATTGCTAACATGTTGTTTGAAAGAAAATGGTTCTAAACTGTATAGAAGTCTTACTGAAATGAAGACAAGAAAGTCTCTTTTTTTATTGTATCAACAAGGCTTATCATTATGCTAAACGTAGAGTTTTTTTTCTAACTTTTGATTTGTTCAAATTATGTGTATTTCCCTAACATTGTCACCGAACAGTGTGGAAAGCCTTTGTGCCCGTCATTCCGTGAAGGCACGGGGCCACTTACATTTTCGGACCCTAAGACCGTCAAGCCGGAGCAAAATTACCCCCAGGGTACCTTATGGGTCACCTGCGGTGTACTAAAGCGGGCCTGGTCGATAGAGGAAGGGTCCGACAAAGGGCCTCACTACTCACTAATATTTTCTAAAATATCTGTTCAGAGCACGGAGGTTAAAAAAACGATTTTCAACCCCCTTTCGTGTGACCAAGGAGCTATTATCAAGAAAAAAACTCTTAGGTGTGAGAAAGAATGAAGCATAATATTATTGTATCGACTTCACTGTCGAGTGTATTTGCATACCTGACACCTACATACTAAATATCCTTTGTTTGAACGAACAATGGACCTCTGGCGTCGCGAGCCCAAGCCGGGAAATACTAGCCTCCGCAGACAAGCTCAATCATGTTCAGTCTCCCGGGCACTATGGCTTAGTAGACAGCTCACAACGCGACTTACAGGTCCAGGAAGGTAATTGTCAACAACAGCGGACTAAACTTTAGAATGGCGGAGTGATTATTTACCGCTGAGAGGACCGAGATTCACCGGGCAAATGGCTGGCCAGAAGTTTCTGATCTGTGACGTCAGACGATCAGAACGAGGCCATTACGTCATGGCCCAGCGCGGCGGGAGAGAGGAGGAGAGCGCGAAGTTCAAACGTGTCTACAGGGTTATATTAGGCGAATCAATGTAAAGATTGACGTACATCAACTTTTTAATAAGTAAACTACTGGAAAATAATGAATTCAGGATTTTCTGATGCTGTCCTTTAATGAGTCCTTTCTTAGATGATGTTAGTATGCTTGTAAACGCACATGTTCATGTTTTGTTACAAGATGGCGTTATATATGTCGACTGATAACAGTTATGCAGGATTCATTATCGCAGTTTGGTCTCGAAGATAAGAGGAGGCTATTACATCAAAATACAACAACAACAACAAAAAACTTATTGTTTAGCAAATCAAAATTTATGGAGAGAACAACAACCCCGCGACAAGAGTGATCATCAAAGGGATTCCGTTTTCCGTGACATATTGAAAATCTAAATTTAAATCCCTTTCAAGACCGCTACAGTTGCCAGCTAAGAAGCGCCGTCATGTACGAGAAGGATCGGCACGAGGACAAGAAGCTGGAAGAACGGCAACAGGAACGTGTCTATCGATATTCCTACCGAACCTTTGCCGGCCAAGATTGCATTTGGGTGCTGTAAAACACCTAAACCAGTACTGCGAGAAGCCAGAAGACATGAACTGTAAGAAATGTCTTTTGAAAGGGACACTACAACAACATTTGCCCCAACGACATCGTCTGCAGGGATTGCGGCATGGCAGACCACAAGCGAGGCGACCCTGACTGCCAGTACATTACCACCGTACAGGAGATCCATTCACCATCGCCCAACGATGTCATTGAGAAAACGCTTATCTACAGAATTGCTACAATCAGCTCTCTCATGGCAGAAAATGAGGAGCACCAATTCCCCACATTAAAACGTGTCACCATGTCATCAGCTAGCTATGGATTAGAGGGCCACGTCATCACAACGGTCACTGTAATAAGAAAGCAGAGTAAGTGAAAACCAAGGCTGTGAAAATAAGATATCGAAAGTGGCAAAACTCCTTCCCCAAGAGAGAACGAGGATCCCTGTGGCACTGCTGAAGAAGTATCCACGAGAGGCGCACGCCAAGCATGGAGTGAGCGCGTCTGCGACTTCTTTCGGCCGGAGTACGGCATTCACTTTTGCACGTGGTAGGAGATTACGTCATTCTCCATGATGCCCCCTCACAGGACCCACCATCCGTCCTGCTGGCCAAGTAATGCGCCACTTCAGGTTTACCGCAATCTAAGCTGGTACACAACTTCCTCGGGGACTAGTTTCAACAATGTATTCAAGAAGAGTTCCCTATGCTAGTGAGCAAACTTTGACTGTACAATGACCAAACACTTGCCATGTGTCCAAGAAGGGAATTGTGACCTCTTTTTTTTTGCATGACTTTACTCAACATTTCCCCTACACGAGTAGGACTGTCCAGAAAACAGAGGAGGAAGGAGAGGAGATGCTATATCGTGACGAACCTAAAGAAGGAGGAAGAAGTGGCGATAAGGATGGATTCACTAGACCCAGAGCCTGAGCTGGACGAGTTTGAAGACGGTTGCAGTGTAACGTGAGTTTCTGTAGAAACACGTGTACTTATAATGCAGTCAAACCTTCTTAATTTACATTAATTAATCTTCAACTTACTCACACTAGTATCAGTAGTATAGTAAGATAAAAACAAATATCACCGTAAGCTCTCATTTCAAATTAGGAAGACTGCGGCTTAAAGCTCGTTTCTAGAAAATGAGAATGGAATCAGAGTTACTTAGTTACATAATAAGAATGTAAAAATTTACCCAGTTGGTCGGACTTAGTACTATGTGTTACGGCATGTTACTATATGATATTTACCCTCACCCGGACCAAGCTATCCATCCTTCCAGCCATTATGACATAATTATGTTTTCACTGACTCCCGATTCTGGTACAATTTAATACATTTTAATTTGATATTGCAAAAAAAAGAGAATTGGTTTAATAGAATAAATTGAAATCTAGCAGACTGATCATTTGTCACGATGGGGTCCACCTAAACAGAAATGGCACCGTCCAACTTGCGAAGAACATGATCACCTTCCTGAGAGCTGACCGCCCAGCCAGCACAGTTCGCGCCGACACCTCGAGCTCTTTTGCCGACGCCGTGAGAGCTCCACCACGACTGGGTTTTCGGGGACGGAACCCCCAATGCCATATGATAGCAAAAAAGGTCAAAAGTTTACCAGGTCCTTCATTCTTACTTTGTAATGCAAGATCTTTAGCTAATAAGCTGGACGATTTATCTGACACCATTGCTGGACAGAACATAGACATTGGTATCATAACCGAGACGTGGTTCACGTCGAATCATCTTAATGAATGCACCCATATAGATGGTTATACTTTGTTCTCCAAATTTCGTACTAGTTGCCGTGGCGGTGAGGTAGCAATCTATGTAAAACGTTCAGAAACGACAGAAAAGACCAAGTATGTGGAAATCGAATGACGAAGAAGCGTCACAAAGACAAGTGAACTTACCCATCAGAATACAGTGGATAAGACCCCACCGCTTTAGCTATAACCTTTGGTTATTCATTACTTGTTAATTTATTTCTATTTATCTAATATGAAGAAGCATTGATTATCTTCTCTGCTACAAAATATTTTCAAATTTTCAGTTTGAATTTGTAGTTTATGAGAGTGCTTAAAAGAACATAAACCATGCTTGAGATTGCCTTATTGTATGGCATTCATGTCATGGCCATGTTTAATTACTAGTATATGGTATAAGTCATTCACTTTTATCTCTATTGTCATAACCAAAAGGGGGGGGATTGGATATGCTATGGTTAGTTCATGCCGTATGTCAGAAAGCACATTTATAAAATGTTGCTTGATTTCTCTCTATTCTCTCCAGCGAAGAACATATCAGCGGAAGCAGGACAGCCTATGCAGCACACAACAGCAGAGCTTACAAGAGGGTTCATTTGAATTGCCACCTCCAGATGTCCTGCTTTCTCGAGGACGGAAAAATTCCCTACTTCATAATTGGAGATGACGCGTTCCCACTACGGTAATGACTTTAGAAAGAGTTCACTTTTAGGAACCTTATTCACGAGCAAAGGATTTGTGCGCGCTAATCTCATGAGCTGATTGTTTACACACTTTTTGATTTGCACAGACTTTGATGCATCTGTACTGTACCTATTAACATGGAAATATATCGTCAGCCTGACATGAATGGGTAACGAAAACCACTTACGTAAGACTAAGGTAACTAAGGACAGAATTAAGTAGTGCGCGTGACTATATAGTTATCCGAATCTTCCTATACTGGCTATTCATTGTTTCTGGATTAAAGACATGCATGTGGAACTTCGGATCCGTTGATGTCATTTTCGATCGCATTTGTTTCTACACTATGGGGCAAAATACTCGGGAAATGGGAACGGCATAAAATTGCATCTTAAATTGCATCGTTTGATCGGGCGAACCATATCTGGATAAAGATTCTAATGAAACTCGGAACACGTTATGGAACATTGGTCTAAAACTAAGGTAAAAGCCAGTTCTTAGTACCATAGGCTAATACATGATCAGGACAACCTATATGTCTACCAATAAACACAGGTAGCAAAATTGCCGAGGTTTTGGGGGGAAGCGTACAGAGAAAATATGACATGTGCAAACCAGATTGCACGGGCCTTGTCGTTCTATCACCACAGGGGGACAAGAGGAAAGGCCTGACCTGGAGTCATCAGTGCGTTTGTTTATTCTTTGAAGGTCTTTTAGTCATGATTACGTTAGCATCGATCTCAAAAGGTGGCCGTTTTTACACGGCCATTGGTAATCTGGAAGTAAGAATGCTGCACCATAGCCTGCTTATTTAATGTGTATGATTTTGTGAAAGTCTTGAACACCGTACCGTCCAGTATCACTGATGATAAATGTTTAATTCTTCTTTAGAGTTATCTAAGAATACATAATCAGTATTAGGATTTGCATTATACATTAGATAGTAACCATGTTTGCAACTTGTGCTGGTATGGTGCGAGAAGTTGCTTGAAAAATTAAAACGGTGATTTTAAACGGCGATTTTTATAAACTGTGTGTGTAAAGACAACTTGATTTTTTCGACCAACTTGCTTCTCAAAGCCAATGGATGGATTTTCCAGCCAACCCATCTAAGCTACACTGAATCACCCCATCCGTCCGTAAACGGTCCCCGAAGTCTGGGTTTCCAAGAGGCTGACCAGTGGATTAGAACCTGACTAAAACAAGAACCCCGAGCTGGCTGGAATCTCTGGAGTTTTCCTTTCAAGTTGCCAAAATGGTTTCCAGTACATGTGTGTGGTTAAGAAATCACCGAAGACACATTCACAACCTTGCTAATAGGCTACATAGCGTCCAAAGTTGAGGTTCCATCATGAAAGCATACCTGAATAGACACAGACTAGAGTCCAAATTTTGAGCTAGATAGCTAGTATGTTTAATTTCAGTTTGGGTCGCTAAAATGAAATGAACATCTTAAGGCGCAGAAAACATCGCGAAGTTAGGTAGTTCAAAATGAATAGAACAAAGAAAGCTTAAGTCGCCATTGTGTTACATGTACACGCAAAGAAATTGAACTCCCGTGATTAGAAGGGCTTCTGCAATGATAACGTTACGGAGATACCCGTTTGTGGAGATATAAAGAAAGAATTTGAAACGAAAGCACCAATGTGTGCACAAATGTGCACCAAAATGTAGCAACAGAATTCCTCGAGCACATTAGTGCAACATAAAAGCAGGAAAAACAACACAGCATAGAGAATGATACAAGAGAAAGACATGCCCGGGCAAACATGATGGTCTTTTTAACATGGCCGATAAGAACCTGGCAAGACTGAGCCACAAAAATGTTGATTTTTACAACTCTGCCAACTCCTGGTGCCTTCTGCAGTCTTGTAGACTAATGGCTTGACATGAAACAAGAAACGTTGAACAAGAAATTATAGAAGAAACCAAAACGAAGGAGCATAATGACGGCACAACATACCACAACAAACACCAAAGAAGGACTGCTGATTCTGTCTGGTTACTCTCACACAACAGCAATCCATATCCCTACGCGTAATGCTTCTTTCGTCAAATCACCAAAGTTTCTGTTCTAGTTATTAAATACAGGAAGTTCGTAACGTAGTAAATAATTAATAAACTGAAAAAGGTGAGTAGTATTTGCTAGTTTTTCTCTGAATGGTGGGAAACGAATAGGCACTACTTTTTGTCTGCACTTGGATACGAAGAACATGAGGTAATTAAGTCGTCAGGTGCACACCTGAAGACTAAAGCTGATAATGTAGATGACGTCATCCACCAACAGTCATTCGACTGACCGATTTAATAATAAAAACATAATTACGTTAGTTGTACTCTATTTCTGAAAACACTATATGTCGCCTATCGTTACCTTTTGGATAAATGAACTTTATACGGGATTTTAATTGACATTATAATTATTGTAACGTTAATTTGAAGTCCCTTACGACCATGTTGGCAGTTAATTGGATCATCTGCGTGTGTTAACAGGTGCACACTACTGTTTCTCAACATGGCGCAAACGGCGTAATGTAGCTAAAAGCCTGTATTACTCGACATACACAGTGTACATTGTATGGTAACAGTAACATTTGTCAATTCTGAATATTGATTTATTAAAATATCTATGGCTATGGACGAATATTGCAAAACCTGAATAGCGGATGTAAAGCGTTTTATTTTTCGTCTTTCGCTGTCTTCGAAAAAAGGAATCGATCCCAATAACTAGAGTTAGCTTTTACTAGTTTTAGACTAGAGTAGACACCTGTGATATTGTTTTTACATTGTTTGAACCTCTCATGTTACCTGCAATTGGCCCAAGGGCAAGCATTTGCAATAAACTTTATTATAGTAATATGATACCTGTAATACTGTTTTTTTTTGTAATAGCGCTACAAATGTTTTGACCCAAGAACGTATCGATGAAGCAGGGACCTGACGTAAGTAGGCTAAAGGCATATCGGTTTTATTGTACTCGGATTGTTGCTATGGAGGCCGGCTACGACGGAAAGACTGCTGCAGTTCTGGTCATTTGCATTGTGCTGACGTTTTTATGGTCACTTTTCCCCGATTAACTTGCTGTTAACTGCCACAACAGAAGAAAAATAGAATAATAGATAAATTTCAATGTGTAAGATACTTTCAAAATAGTCTCTGGTAAGCCGATCAGACCTAACATGCTTTCAATGCGTTTTATGTAGGGGAGAGGCCATGCATAAAAACCTGTAAAATAAGCTTCTTTTGCTTTTTTAAACTGCTAATAAAATTATGACCTATTGTAATTTTAACCGATGTCAGGCGTTCTCTAGGTGGGCTGCACTTGTTGACGACCTAGTACTTACTTGGTATTACGGATGGTTCTGTAACTTCGAACGTAAATTTGTGAGTTCGACATCGTATTACACTAGTGTCGGTTGTCTAAAAACTGTAGCATTTTGGCTACTGAGAGCGCCGGTCTTTAGGGATTTTCCGTTGAGAACTTGGTTTTACATCGTCGATGCATGATTTCCTCGATGAATGTCAACCAAGAAAACCGGGGTAAAACTCAGTTATGAATATGACATTTAATAATGTTCCATTCTGAGTAGGGTACCATAACTTCGGCTATAAATACAGAAGGAAGTATTCCACACGTCACTCAGCTTCAGTCTGGAATGATTTTTTTTCTTTTGACCGTGCGTAAATCTCCGATGATAGGCGGCCTGCTGTAACATAGATACTTTACGCCGTTTGCTGTTCCAAGCAATGCCAACTTTAACGATCTGTTGCTTCGCATAGAAATGAAGTTAAATATTTCACTTTAGACCAACGGCTCTTAAGCGTTAGCGAATAAAATGCTCCAAGTCTGTCAAAATAAGGTCCTAAAGTTTCAGATAATCATACATAAACCGGAAACGTCGGTCAGGCATTTGGCCGTTCAAAAGGGCTTGTAGCCGATACCGGGCAGTTTGAAATTGGATGAACATAGTTGTATCCGTTACATTTGAATGGCATTTCTAATAGCCTAACGAACAAGTGGGTTTACGATAGATTGGGTTTTACAAAAACCCAAGTTGTGCAATTCACCACAAATGGCATTTTGCTAACAGTAGGCTGATTATGTTAATTGCAAAAAATACTCTTTTCTGGAGTTTAATAACGTCTTCTCCCGAAGGTGGAATGTCTCCGACCGTATGAATATTGGATAAGAAACACAACCGGGATAAAAGTTACCTCAATAATTATGTACTTCGTGCTAGAGGTAAACACGGACTTCATCCAGGTGTCATACCTAGTTCAGATAGATAAATAGATGATATTTATTAGGAAATCGCTGTGTCAGAGTTCTTTCTTTCTGCACTAAATTACATCCAATTTACAATGTTACAAATTATCTAGATACGACAAATTTTACACAGTCAGACATATACAAACTACAAGTAGTAGTACATAGTACACCAAAAAGGAGTTACTCAAAGAATTTCACAGTTATATAAAACTAGACTTTGGTAGTATTACTATATATAAGTTAAAACAGGACATTCCTCTAAGAGCAGGATAGAGACATAGTGCATAATAGATGCCTCAAGCATGCCTCTCACTCCTCATAGATGCAGCCAGTGAGCGATGAAACGCCCCTCAAAAGTTATAGCCAGGAAGCAAGCTAGAACGGTTTTACTATAATAAATTGTGCGATATGTTGAATAGATTTAGATCATAATCTAACAGTTTATATACATTATATAGTCTAGTTATGAAAAACTAACAGGTCCAAAATGGTTGCTCAAAAGTTACTCGGAGATCAAGCTAATAAAAGTATATACCATTTACGATATCCAATTTGTCACTCTGATTTTAGATTTCGTGACATTGGCCGTCGTGGGGACCATGTCCAACTGGCAGACTAGCGAATGGCGCATGACAAGATGTTTATGACGCTTAATGCAGGTGTCTTCTTTTTATTTCTCTGAATGAAAATAAAGTTCTTCTGACGTTTTGAAATCACTGTTGTTTTTGGCCAACTAGTGCGACTTTAAACGCTGAGATTGTGAAACGGATTAATGCATTCGAGATGAACTGCTACCGAAGACTACTTCGGGTCCACTGGTCATCGCACACCACAAACAGAGAAGTCATGCAGCGTGTTAATGCCCTGGCAGGCCCATGTCCCAGTTTCCTTTCGCTTGTGAAAAAGAAGAAGTTACAATGGTTTGGCCACGCTACAAGAGCAAAGGCCACTCTGACTCACACTATGCTGCAAGGTAGGGCGGAGGGTGTAAGACCTAGGGGACGTCCTCGACGGACTTGGACTAGTGACCTGAAAGAATGGTCGGGACAAACAGTACATCAGCTAGAAACCTTGGCCGACGATAGACGAAGATGGAAAACTTATGTTGTTGGCATTGCTGCCCCTACGGCCGATGAGGCTTTGGGACTGGTGAGGTGAGGTGAGGAGTGCGCAATAGGAGTGCGAAGTTACAGCTTGAGAATTCAATATTATCATCATAATCGGTTGGCTGCTACGCAGGCAAATGTAAGTTTCTTCTAGTCCCGTTTGTCAGCAGCAAGGTGACCGATCTGCTTAGGGCTGATCTGGCTTGAGCATTACTGCCACCTAGCGTTTCCTGATATATTGCAGGTATTTTTATCGTTACGTAGAATCGGTATAGATGTAAGCACACAAATTGTAACAAAACTGTGCTAAAACGAATGGTATCAATAAGCCGTTAATTATAATATTATTTTTTCGTTCTTATTTGATCGGTGACAACGTACAATATCTGGAAGTAGTATATGAATAATAACATATAATGTGTGCTTGGATGACCCTTGTTTTATGTGTAAACAAACTAACAAACCAAGCCGGCGGATTCCCAAACAAACGTTCCTTTGCTTCTCTTTATTACTCCTTTTCTTATTGGTCACAGATCTAATAATATAATTAGCTTAGATTTGAGCATGCGTTTTGACTGGTTTTAATTTTGTACCCAGTATTTTTTATTGATCATTTCTAGGAAAGTACGTTTGGCTGTTTATCTTTGACAATACACAGATTCCATTGCGGGGTATAGCTTCAAGTCAGGAGTTCTTATCAATCTTTTCAACGCGTTCAATATCTAGATCGAGATTGAATAATTTTTTAGCTGTATGTTACAATATAACATCGCAAATTGAATCAATATATTAAAGGTTGAGCGTTGAACCAGAAATAAAATTGGAGCAGGCAAAGAAGAACATGTTTTTTTTCCTATCTCGATGCATAGAAAAGGAGAAAAAGAAATGGACAAAAATGTTGCATAAAGGTGAGACATGGACAATAAAATAGATTAATTTAACTCCTAATTAAGATACTGAAATCTTTCTTAATATTAACGAATTTTTCAGTTAGTCCCCGCCCTTCCTTACTTGATCTATTCCAACGTTTTTTCATCCCTTCTCTCATTTTAAGAAGCAAATGTATATGGACCCCTGATCTCGCTCTCTCTTCAACTTATCCATCAGTTTAGACCACTATAAAATCTCCATTTGTCTGCTCGACGATATATCCATTTCTCCCCTTTTCATTCATCCATGTAATAAACCTATCCCAAATCCATCGGTCTGTCAAAAGATCCTCCCATGCCTCTTAAATATATCGATACATCTTCCATCCGTCAGTCAATCCAACCATCAAACACCATTTTTCCATCTAACCTTCAGTCTACTCAACAGTCTATCCTCAATCCATTAGTCTTCCGAAATATCTTTCCATTTCTCTTCTATCCATCTATCAAGCCAGCCTACCTATCTATTGGTCTATCCCACAACCCTTAACCCTCCACTGGTGGTCGATCCAACAACAAGCCCTCCTACGTCCATCCAGCGATCCTCAAATTGTCTATCTATCACCAACCCCTCATCCATTTATACATCCAACCATCTGCAATCTGTCTATCGAACCATTAGCCTTTCCTTCATTCCTCCATCTATTCATATTCAATCTGTATATCCACCACCAGCCCTTCCTCGATTCATCCATCCATCCATCCATCTATCCATCCATCCATCCATCCATTGGTTCACTTCATGTACAAATGGTTATACAGAATCTCTGCTAATTGTGGCTGTTTTGTTTTCTTATTACAAACCCTGTTTACACAAGTTTCACCTCAACACTTTTGTTTAGTATTTATGGGGCATTTCATATTGGTGTCCGCTTTGAATCATGGTTAGGTGAACAATAGCCTTATTTGTTTATGTATTTGAATATAACAAGATTCATTTCAAACGTTAAAGAATCAAACTGACCAATGATATGTGAGACCATGACTGTCACTTTATTACATATGCACGGATCCAGATGTTTCAACGTCTTATCATGAGACACAACACAGTATATCTTGCCAAAATTTACCTATTAAAACACAGTTTTAAAGGATGATATAGTTCACTTACCAACAACAACGGTACTGATGTTCACGGTCGAGTTTTTCTTTGTGTGTACAGAAAGCAGCTTACAAACAACGATTACGCTCACAAGTTCACTCACACCGCTACTCCAACACAATATATGCATACAGTCTAGATCTAAATGCAGTCTTAAACAGAGAGACAATGCGCTGTAAGGTTTTGATGCAATGATTGATAAATGAACTGTATCTCATTGAAAACTGTGCCTTGCCTGTGCCATGGTTACGTCAACCCTCATAATGTGGCGATTTGTGGGTTTGTTTGTTTGAACCTTAGTTTAGTCATAAAAGCTTGAATCGGCATTATGAAAGTTGACGTTATCTCTTTTCCTCCACCTTTAGCTGCAGATAACAGATCTTTCCATAATAAAGGCACTCCAGCAAAACTTTCGCGCTTTAGAAAACAATGAAGATGATCTCACATTGTCAAGTCAGGACCTCTTTGTCTTGATGACTCATGAGTTGATGTTAATTGTTGTTGAACTGGTTTACGAAGTGGCCTGCAATTTCTATGTCTTTTTATGATCGATCTTACTATCTTTTATACCAAACCTCTTTTTATCGTTGAGGTGGCTGTAGCATTCCTACATTAGAACTCTTCTTACCATCTTTACATTTATCAAGGTTCTAACTTAGAGATAACTGTAGGGTTCAAAATGAAAATTACACTGGCCAAATTTATTATTATTTACTGAGCGCTGCATTTCTTACAGTCTTTTTTTAATCTTTTTAAGTACAAAAAAAGTAAACAAAATAAGAAGGAAGAATTTCAATATAGCAAAAGTTGTAAAAAAAGGCCTTTTTATGAGATTTTAGAAAATTAATTTGTGTCCAAAAAATTTGAATTCTGGACGTGTGTTAACGGTTGTCCTTTAGTTTTCCAACTATGAACCCGTCAGTATATCTCTACTCCCTCTGTCATCTGCAGACTTTTACACCAAAGATTAGATACAAATATTATAGTTATATAGTAAATAAATGTAAAATATAATAGAAGCAGAGCAAGAAGGGTTGGATTACGTGTATAATTGCAGAACGTTAACTAGGAGTTTGAAAAAGGTCATGATAGAAACTTATTTAAAAGAAATTAGGCATGAATTGTATGCAAAAGTGTATTCTAAACAGAATATATGTTACTTCTCGTCTCTGTGAACTCCAGGAATAACAAGGATTTCTGTCTATTCATTAACATGACAGACACGGCGATTGGGTGAACGTTCTTACAGTCACGTAAGGTTTGTTTCTTTATTTTGTGACAGTGGCAGTGACGAGTGTGAGATTTAGAGTGGGTAAAAGTGGGGACCAACAAGGAGGATCGTAAGGAATTAATTTGGAAGTCGACAGGAAACGTGGAAACTTGCCATCCGCAAAAGTGTAGAAGTTGCTGTTAATCAAAAGCTTAAAAAAATCTCATTGCTAACATCTGCACTAACATCCAAGGTGAATAATTGTGCTAGTAAAATGGTAGTTATTAGGTTCCTTACACTAAGGTTAAATGAAAACCTACACTGCTAATGATGTAATTGTAAGGTTTGCCACACTATCCCAATTCATATTAAGAGTCCATCTACCGTTACTTTTTGTGGTAAAGTTCACTACACTATTTACATATAGTTGTAATATGATGTTGTAAGTACGATTATCAATTTCACCCCACTAGGTTAGATGGAGGAGACCCTATGCTAATATCTTTTTGATGGTAGTGTGTATATTTGTAACTATTAAATTTATATAGTAGGTTATAGTTGGTTACATTAACTAATACATAAAAGATAGAGTAAAGTTAGTGATTCTAGTACTGGTTAGTAATCAGGTTTGTGGTAGTGCTGATCAATATTCAAACCCTCGTTTGTCTACCAGAAGAGTATAATTGATGGTTGGATTTAGAACAAAAATCATCAGGGCATGTTGATCTGATGATATGAATGATATCTGCGCGTATCAATTTTCATCCATTTCCAAATAAATGGTTTTTGATCATGCTGTAAATAATACAAAGCAGCTGTAAAATGAGCACATGCATGCCGCGAATAAAACAAAGGAAAAAGGATATTAATGTCATAAAATACGAAATTTAATGCCAGAGTCAAAGAATATTCTTCAAAGTACCATAGTCTATGTTTGTAGTACGTTTTTCAACCTCCCTGAATACTTAATTTTGTTTTTGGGAGGGGGGGGGGGGGGTTCTGATTTGCATGCCCGCGCCAGTTTTAGGTTTCCAACAGATTTTCATCCATATTATTAAATCAACATGTCCTTATTATAAGCATTCTGAGTCCATGGTTCTTGTTGACCGACGACGTCTTAAGCCTTGTTGTCAGCAACGTCAGTCTTGTTGGTCTTCTCCTCGGCGTGGTATGCGTAGTTGTCCAGTCCTAACAGATAGTAAAAAAAGAAACTTTCAGCGAAACAGTGCCACAATATACAGGCATTGGCCACATGAACTTCAAGTTACAACTAACATCTTCAGCGCACTTGTCATGACCGTTTTTAGAGAGACACATGTAGGCATCTATTTGTTTGCTTTAACCCTCAAACCACCGTATGGGGTCAAAAATGACCCCAGGCACATATCAATGTGTGCCATTATGTCATTTCTAGTCGAAAGCAAATTTCCTTCCACGAGTTTGTTTTTATATATGTCCTATAACTTCTTATACGTTTTTATCGAGATTTACTCATTGTTGATTAAGTTATCCTCGAAAGTTTATACATGGTCCAGTGGGGTCAAAACTGACCCCAGCGTTTTTTAAAACAAACTTTTGCGACCCACACCTAAGCTACTTCTTGTAGGATCACGAAATTTTTAGAGAATGATGTACATGTAAGCCAAAATTATTGTACCAACTTTTGTGTCATTATCATGTCATATGACGACATTATGACGTCATTTAGGTAATATCGGCCGCCATCTTGGATTTTGACTGATGACGTCATCAAATTAGCATAGATTATGAATATTGAGTCCTGAAATTTATGTTGAATTTTATAAGATGTGATAAACAATTGTTATTTGCCAAGAAAACCTTAAAACTAAAATATCTAATACAAAATTAGAGAATTTCGTAATAAATATGTCTGTCAGAATCCCGTTGCCATGGCAACATAAAAAATGACGAACATATACTTTGTTCACTGAAAATGTTTGCTATTTACATTTTCTAAAAAGTAACCAAGTTTGGTGGCCCTAGCATAAGCCATTCAGGCGTTATATGTCATTGAAGCTGGTACAGGCATCAAAACCTCCTTCCCGGTATGAATAGCGTTGGCGCAAAATGTGGTCCTCATGATCTTTCACATAAATTATGATAATGAGCTAGAAGTATTCTCACCTAATCATGTCAGACTGTCCCACATAGATTAATGAAACTATACATATATACAAATCACAAAAAGATTCACACAAAAAACTGTATTTGTACAAAATGTTTTGGGGTCAGTTTTGACCCCATACGGTAATCTACGTCACAAAAAAAGCTACGGTGGTTTGAGGGTTAATATCAAAGGGGGCAATGAGACATTGCATTCAGAGAACGAGTCAAGAAATCCCCCAGAGTCTTACGTCCAACAACGAAAACGAAATAGAAATGTTAGCAGGATCGACATTTTATTTCTAATGGCATTTCTAAATTATTAGAAATAGACCAATGGCCATGCAGCTGAGTTATGCTAATTATCATGGTCTCTAATTTACTTATGAAACACAGTGGTACCTACCATCATCGTCAGCGCACTTCTTGCTGCCCGGAGTGAGGCCACGCCGTTTCTTCACGAGAACCACGGCCAGGTTCAGAAGCATCATGCATCCGGCAACCCCAACGAACGCTCCGACTGCGGTACCCAGCGGAACTGTAGTTGGCCCTGGGGAATAAGAACAACGGTTATAATGTCTCGTGAAAAATCTTGACCTTCATGCCTAGGGTAACATATTTGTTGTTATGATTAACTAAGTCTATTTCACAGACTCTAAAACTTTAAAAATTTCAACATCAATTTTTTTTTGCCACCTATGATTACCTTTCCTATTTGCCACTTGTACTTAGGATTGATATTCACATAATTGGTCTAAAACTAACGCACACATTCTAG
>NC_049989.1:1367330-1383116 GCF_000003815.2 Branchiostoma floridae
ATTTTATGTATTCCTGTAAAAGTAATTTTCACAGGTCTGTTTATGTAACTGTAAGGTATAAATGAAAATCGCCATTTTTCATATTCCCAGGGCTGTAGATAATGTCCAAATGATGCTGTGCACGTGTTTAGATTGTGCCATGTAGCGTTGTGTCACTGACATGCCCAATTTTCTTTCTTACGGCACCGCCTGTTTATTACATCTATTAATCTGCTTCATTCGTTTCTTGTACATTGTGCAAAGTAATTTAGTCTTTCGAGTATTGTCTTGTTTGTGTGTGAGTGTGTGTGTGTGTGTGAGAGAGTGTGTGTGTGTGTGTGTGTGTGCTTAGATAAATAAGTTCTCTCTCTTTCTCTCTCTCTCTCTCTCTCTTTCTTTTGCCAAATCTATCAAGTGGCAATGAATAACCTTTGAATACCTCATTGAAAAGCTAATATTTCTTACAGCTGGTAATTGCTATTCGTACTCATGTTGACGTAACCATTGATGAACACATTTCCGTTTGTGGTACCGTTTCTGATAGTGCTGGTGGAAACGTCTTCCATTATTTACCTGCTCCTGTTTCTTCGCCCTCCTTATCCTCCATCTCGAACGGTCCTGCGGTGATTTGCACCGCCTGGTCCCTGCTGCTCTCCCGGCGGACTCTGCTCTCCGTCCCGCCCATGACCGCACGCCTACGCCTAGCGGCCGGAACACAGCCCTGCTTGCACCGCGAGTCCAGATCATCCTTAAAGCAGATGATCATGGTGCAATGAAGGTACACCTAGAGAAGGAAAGAAAACTGTTACAGTAGCTTAATTCTTTATATGGTCTACTTTTCTTACAACACACAATATAGTTCGACAAAAATGACACATCCTTTACAACACATGCCGGGAAGTGCACGGCGAAATCGGTTTTTATAGTATTTTTAACAATAAAACTCTGCGTCGCACTCTGTTATCATCTTTTGAAGCATACTATAAAAATGTGATGTTAAACTTAGACATATTCTTTTGTGCCTTTTATTGCCGGGATGCCATGCACTACAATTGTTGAAAAACGGAGGGAGGGAGTAAATTGTCAAACATAGTCTTTGAGATCGATATTTGAGCGGTCTAGTAACCAACCATGTGTGGGAATATGCAGCTTTACTTTGCTTTACTTTACTTTATTTAAATTGCAACATGACAATATAGTATGCTGCACCAGGCAGCAAGATGCTGATGTTGTGCAGCAAAGTGTCATGTAAGCCACCTTGACTATCACCAAGCATTTAAGCATCTGCTCTATTCGCCAGCCACCCCAGAAGGGAACTCATTTAGACAAATTTTACCAGGCTGGGATCGAGAGCATGGGGAAACGTGAAGGCCTCCACGCTGTAGTACAGGGACTTGTCATTAGAGAGATCATTGTTCTTCTGTAGAGTTTCATCAACCAGACAGCTGGAAGGTCAGAACAAACAACTTCGGAGTTAGACGTCTCTTCCGCTGCTCCTAGCAAGACTTTGACACGATCACACTAATGCTAAAGCTAAGGGCACAACCCGCCGCACGTGTATATACGTGCTGTCAATGTGCCAAAACACCGGGAATCTTTTTGGATTCGTACGTGGTAAGTACCGCCCCCGTACGAAGTCGCATGGAATACGACGGATTTTGGAGCATGAAGACACGCCGAAGAACATTATATGCAGGTAAAACTTCGTGTGCCATCGGGCTGCGGATTCGCGACGCGCCGATGGGACACAAAGTTCTGCCTGCACGTAGTTCTACGGCGTGTCTGCGTTCTCCAAAATCCATCGGATTCCCAACGAGTTCGTACGGAGGCGGTACTTACCACTTACATGTCCCAAAAGATTGCCCACGTTTTGACACGTAGAGAGCACGTATTTGCACGTACGGCGGGTTGTGCCCTTAGCTATACCAACAATCAACAGCCGAAAACAACACTCCAATCTACCAAAGTAGTAGTCAAACTCAACACGTCATACGTACCCATCGTCGATGATGTTGACCTGTGGGGAGTCGTTAGCGTTGGTTGTGGGGGTGGAGACACAGTTATGGGCGAACAGCTCCAGGTTGTCTAGCGATGACGTCACGCTCAGGCCGAAGTTAATGCGATCAGAGGGTGTGACCTGGGCCGTTCAAACACAGATTTAGTTGATTTTTATTGATTAATTAGGCCGACGAAGAGTTGTTCGTTGTAGTTTCTGATTTCCGTTGATGTGTACATTTCCTGCTTTTATTAGATTACAAGTTTACAATAAACGAAAGAAGCTAACACACGAATGCCAAAAAGCAGTTACTCAAGCAACTGGGTATGATTTTGGAAACGGTCAGACGTTTCAACTGACATCCAATAGTTTTCGTCAATGACACTGAAGTGATCTGAAAAAAAGGTCTCTTTAATACACTAACTATGAATCAAGACAATTTTAGATATCCAATAGGAAACATTGTAAGACAAAGTTGAAGACAATTTGGATTTCAATGGGAAATGTAGTTAAGACCAACTTGAACTAGTGGCTGCTAGTTACGTCTGACCGTTTCCAAAATCATATCCAGTTGCTTGTCAATGAGGAACTACCATTTGGCATATCTCATTACCTGGATGTCTAAACCTTTTATTGACGTGAATCATGAATGCATATTTCCTGACCTTAATTGGATAGTCAATGGAGTCGTAGCTTGCACTGAAGTCTGTAGACGTGTACATCTGCATCTCTATGGTGAAAGTGTTGTTCGCATGAACGATTCGAACACTGCAAAGAAATTACAAACACTGCTATTAGAAGCACTGACTCTATCTATATACATATCTATATGAAATATATTAACATAACCCTGAAATATATTGCTGCATTATAACACATTTCTACGAAGCAAAATTCTTCTAATAAAAAAATAATGAATGGTATGTAAAGGCAGCCCAAAGCTAATTGATGGAATAGTAAAAATTATACATGATCATCACCCAGAGTGCAGAAGAAACCAATGATTGTAAAAAGAACATCAAATGCAGATATTTTTCAAATAAATAGTCCTAACTTCTGCAACGTCTTGGAACCTGTGAAATCCCACCTTCCTCCCGGCCACAACAAAACTCTGAAACTCACTGCCACAGCACAGAGTGACACCAAGGGACAGGCAGAAATTTAAGACCAGCATCAACAACCACTTCAGCAACCTACGTCAGTGCCCTTAAGGACATCTGCGTAAGCTGAAGAGTGAATTCAGTATTTATAAGATTTAAAAAAAATCTTTTTGAAGCAAAGCCGCAAGAGATGTTCTTACCGTGGAGACGGGATATTGTACATGATGGCCCCGCCATGGGAAACATCGTACTGCCGGAGGAACTCGCACTGGAAGGGCAGGTTTATCGGCTGTTTACGTACTGCACCGTTCGCATAAGTCACTTGGTTGGCGATGGCTTCGTTTGAGAAGATGAATTTGTCATCCCCTGAGGTCTTAGGAAATACGAGAGGCACAGCAATTGAAAGATACATTAATGCATGAAACATTAGAAAATTATAAAACAATACGTTCCAAGTGGATGAATGGAACAATAAAACAAAAATATACTTTTGCAGATAATAAATGAAATATCAGAAGATAGCAATACTTAAAATGAGTGAAGACCTTTATAGCACATTTTAAAAGAGGATAAAAATACAACAGACTTTTTAACTTCGTATTAGCTGGCTCCTATCGGAAAGCGTCGGGACTACTTCATCTGTCACTTCTGCTTGATCACAAGCTCATTAGTTAGGAAGCAGGTGGGGAAGAATAAAGTCGTGCTGTCTGAAGCTAAGGGCACAATCCACCGTACGTGTAATTTGTACGTACGTTTTCTGGGGGAGGCCACGTCCGCTACGTATTTCTGAAAACGTTCAGGCTGTACAGGGCAGGCGCGTCGCCCGTACTGGCACGTACGGGGGCGAATTCGTAGCCCGATGACAAACAAAGTTTTGCCTGCACGTAAAGTTCTAGGCGCGTCTGCGTGCTCCAAAATCCGTCGGATTCCCTAGTGCGAGTTTTTACGGAGGGGGTACTTACCACTTACGGATCCCAAAAGATTGCCTACGTTTTGGTACGTAGACGGCACGTATTTGCGCGTGCGGTGGGTTGTGCCACTAGCTTTACTCTTCTCCAAGTGCAGGTTTAGATGGGGGAGGAGTTGCTGGGTTTCCCCTTTCTTGGCCACTCTTCGACCAAAATCTCTGTTTAGAGAATACTGCCTTACCTCCTGTCGGGTCCCACACTCCTGCAGGTTAGTCTCCAGTATGACGACATCTCCGTCTACAGTTGCACCACAGCTGGGGTCCAGAAGATGCATGTTCTCAACGTCCACAGCCGGCAGCGCCGCGAGGGGAATGGAGATGGTCATGCTGTCTTGGTCACACTCGACGTTAACCACAACTGAATCTGTGATAATAGAACATTTAGTTCATCATTTGCTTCGTCACGTATGTACGCACTAGATATAATTGTCATCAATCAGTGACTACTTTTTAAAGGTAAACACACGTACCTCCAAATTTTCGAAGTCTATCAGTCCATCTTGATCACGGAGTGACCTAGTTCTCCACGCAAGTCTCGACCTAGTTCTCGCAATTCTCGCGAGAACTAGGTCCCTTCGTGATCAAGATGGAAATCTAGCCATCGAAAATTTGAAGTGTGTTTACCTCCAAAAAGTAGTCACTGGTTGATGAAAATTCTATCATTTGCTTCATTTCACCTTGATTTGTTTGTTTTTTTAACTTTCCCTATCAAATGGAGGGCGAGAAAACACAGGTGACATGCCACCTCTGCAAGTTGTCTCCCCGAAACAAACAAAATACATATTCAAGTAAAGAATAATAATTAGATACAATTGAACCTATATCAAAAGTCCCCTGGTATGTCAAACATCACAAGTTCATAAAGCTATTTACGGATGTCAACCTTACGTTCCAAAAAAATCTAAGATACAAAAGTTTTGAGAGAAAACTTGCTTTTTATAGTTTACACATTAGTTGCATCCTTTCTCCTTTGTAAGATATATCAACGTAGTGGCCCTTTTAACTTCTCGATCAGAGGGGCTAAGGACTTGTGAGGTCTCTATGGTGAACAGTAAATCTCATTGGTAGCAGGCCATTTTCCAGACTTTAAGAACTTGACGAGGCCAAGATTGAATCCAGAGGTGAAACGCTTTTGCCATCATAGCCCACGACACCATAATTTTCTTTTACAGTGCAGAATAAAACAGTAATTGGTCCAATCTTTTTAATACCCTTGTCACATTACCCACGATCCTAGGGCGTATCGATTGAAGATCGGCTGTATTTAAGATCGACAGAGGGTCGCGAGTATTTTTTCACCTGACAAACGACTCTGTCACATATAGGCGATACTTTGTAACTTGTACAATTGTTGTGCAATAGATTAATTGTTATAAGCGAGGCTCGGGCGATTGTCGCAGAATCGTCGTCCGATCGATTTTCGCCAAATGTGATCACCATAGCCCACGACACCATAACAATTTATTTTACAATGCAGAATAAAACAGCAAATGGCCCAATCTCTTTAACCAGTCAACCTCACCCACCTGTGGTGTATGTCTCGCTGAGAACTCCATTTGGCTGATCGTCAACGCCAAAAGAAGTGAGCGTGAGAGTGTAGCTTGTTTCAGGCAGCAGGCCCGACACGGTGGCGGAGACGGCGTCCGCTCCCGGTGCGGGGTACAGGTCCTGGTACGAGCTGAACCCGTCTGCCGGCTGGTAGCGGAGTCTGTAGCGCGAGACCAGCGGACTTCCCACGACTGTCCAGGAAATTGTGAGATGATCAATGCCAGCATCATTGAGAGCCAGCGTAGATATGGCTGAAATGGTAAAAAACATAGTAGTGTAAGTGAATCAGTTTTCTTACTACAAGATGTAACAGACTCAAAATAAGAAGAAAAAAAATTAACTTCTTGCAATGGATGTCTCACAAGCTCATTAAAACAAATTACATTTTTGCACGTGATAACCATGGGTCCTTTCAGAACATCTTACAGAAACCGTGTAAGATATTTTTAAAGCATTAAAATGTGCTAAGCCTGCACAGTAAAGTTCCCCTCAAGACAGTATGTTGTGCTATCCCTGATGCGCTTCTATCCCAAAAGCGCTTTTTGGATAGAAGCACTTTTGTAAATGCAAATTGCCATACCTTGCGAGGAAGAAGGGGGCGTTGTCGGACCTTGCGAGGACGCAGGGGTAGTTGTCGGACCTTGCGAGGAAGATGGAGTAGTTGTCGGAATCTCTCCCCAGACTGCATTCCCTACCACTGTGGCCCTTCGGTAGAAGTTATTAGGTAGGCAATCCATCTTCAACGTGTAGTTGGCATAGTCTGTGAACAAGACACGCCTGAATGGAAGCTCTTCTATCACCTGCACTAGGTCTTAAAATCCCCAGAAATCTCTACACTATGTTAATCTCCTGTGCATCCTCAGAGTTCAAAGTTAACGCGGATGTGCATTTTTTCATATGGCAGCTGTGTTTACCTTACACTTTTTAATATTCGCACGATACATAGATGTGGAATAGATTTTTGTTGCTAGTCAGATGGATTTCTGCTTTCGTAAGGCAAAATATCGCGCACACTTACGTTATACCCTTATCCTGAAAAAAGCCTCAACTCTATTTTCGGATGATCCTAACATATTTGGCCAAAATGTTTCTGTTAAGATTTTAGACAGAAATAATATATATATATATATATATATATATATATATACATATATATATATATATATATATATATATATATATATCTATATATATATATATATATATATATATATATATAACATCTGTCTCACCCCAGATTGTGCTGTATGACTCTTATTTTAGATGTAAATAAAATGTATATAGAAGCTCTGTCTCACCCTTCTCGCAGCGGTTGACAATGAGGTTTCCACAGGGGAAGATTTCGGCTATGAGAGCGTACAGGGTCGGGTCGTAGGCCAGCAGCTCGGCTCGGGTGTTCACGTGGTTGTGGACCCCGTCAGGTGGATCGCTCTCGTTGTTTACGTTAAAGAAGCTCTGCACACCTGTAGATATATGCACAATATTTGTCTCATAAGGTAAAGAATTAAACAAAGAATGTCTAAGCCGTTTCATTATTTCTACTTTCTCTAAATGATGCTACCATGTATGGAAATTGCCACTGTTGTCATAAGTAACTAAAATAGATGGAGATGCATGTTTAAATGAAAGAAAGTTTTGTTCACTACAGACCCTCTGCCCAGAATTCTTCTTTGGTGAATTCAGGGTAAACGTTAGACCACAGTCCATTTGCCAGAGAGTCGTCATAAGCAGCCTTCAGGCGGGTTGTCCAGTCACTGATGGCCTTCCGGGCACCAAGGTTATCCACTCCGTGGGCGAACTCATGGACAAAGATGTCCTCTTTCTTGTACCTGCAAAAGAAATGATTGTCAAGATCGCTAAAGGATTCCTCTGTAGCCAGAGAAACAACAACTTTTGAAGCTTTTAAAAGCAAAGGAGATGGTTATAAGGAACATAAACTAATTGCTCTGTAGCCAGAGAAACAACAACTTTTGAAGCTTTTAAAAGCAAAGGAGATGGTTATAAGGAACATAAACTAATTGTATTAGGAACTCTCAGGCCGGTCGCTAGGAGCGCTATTTACTCGGTAAGATAAGTAGTTGGAGCTTTCGTGCAAGGATTTCGGTTAAGAAACTGGGCTGTAGATATACCTAAACACCCAAGCCTTACCGGTCTGTGCTGTAGCAGAGCACGTTCTCTTCAGCCCCTGTGGACACGGGTCTGCTTACGGTAGCCCCCAGGCCCCTGGCCCGCGTGTTGTACGATGAGTCAAGGTTAGACTGTTCGGGAATGTCCAGCGTTACCTGTAAGAACACAGGTTGAAAAATGTTGAGGTAGCAGTGGCAGTGGCAGTGTGAGTGGTACGAAAGATTAACGGGGATTTTTGTTTTGTAATTTCTATACGATGTGCCACAGAAGGAGTACAGGAAGCAAAGTGTCCACTTACCTCAGTGTCAGCCATGATGGCAGCCCTACCGTAGTAGTTATAGTAGGAGTCTCTGATGTCCTTTCTGTCCGCTAACATGAACAGCACGTCATAACACGCTCTCCGGAGGGCTTCGTCCGGCACGATGGAAGAGCCGAGGATGGGGATACCATAGGCGTGGAGGTATTTCTAGATTACGAGATAAAGATAGTTTATAGGAAATATAATTTTAAGACAGTCCATGTATAAAATAATATTTTTCAGTATGATAACAAACCTGGTAGAATTCGTCCAGACTGAGCTCGTTCCTAACCGTATCGGGGACAGTCGTGACGTCATAGCATTCCCATGTATCCCAGGAACGCCCTCGGCGCTTGGTATTGCAGTGAGCTCCTAGGTCTGAGGAACAGATATCCGAAAAAAAAAATTGCATTCATTCATAATGCAGAATGCATTTAGAAGAGAAATAAAGTTATGAATGTGACGTTGTCACAATAGTGGTCATAATTTACTCAGCTAGTTTGTAATTATATAGAACTTTTACATACTGATGAGTTCGGAAGACAAGGCATTAATTTAGTTGCGTCTTAAGAGAAAAGCAAGCATTTGATTAAGAAGACGTTGCAGTTTCCATGAATATTCTTATAACTTTATATCCATATTTCACCTGACGATATATATTTTACACCTTTTCGAATGTTAGATGTGTAAGCATGCCCAACTATCAACAGTTATGATCAGAACTTTTTTCTTTTACAGCTTCAAGTTTTTATTTTTCATTGGCTTCTTAGTTGTACAAAGTAAACACAAAAACCACGCAGACATAGTAAGATGTTACCAAAACCTAGGGAGTATACTAGTGCTTTGTCCGAAATCATGCAGTACCAGCACATATGAATTTGGACAGTAAAGAATATTGAATATATGGGAAGTGTAGGAGTGAGTGCTGACTTACATGTGCATCTTGCATGTCCAACATATTTCACAACATATGTTAAGTTAAAGTTGCAAATATATATGTAACAGATGCTTAGGACACACATTTGTGCGAGCCACTACAACAGGGGGCTAGTCTGCTGGTCAGAACATACTTTAACTACGGGTCATATAATATAAATGATATCTACATTGTATTTATACTTCCTCGGCAAAATACAGTAGATAAAGTCGTCAAATTCTAATGTGTTTTTAAGCATCGATTCTGCTTCTGTTTAGGTTCGTGAGAAATCATACACTAGTACAGGACATTATATTTGAATGACATTTTGAATGACATGTTATACGTCATTCAAAATGTGTATGTTATGTGTCCAAGTGTTGTGTGTACTACTTGTATCACTCTTGGAAGAGTATATGTTGCAGTGATACGCTGTCAACATTTAAAGGAGTCAATAAACAATAAACAACATCATACTAGGAAAACAAACGCCACAGCTTAGGCGACAGCTGTTTAGCATGTAGCTTGGGTTGTTGTCACACTCTCCACTTCGAGCCCAGCTAGGACAGTCGGGGTTCGAGTCTGGGCAGGTAGAAACCTGTAGTTAAAAAAAAAGAATCCATGTAGTTTTCAACATAACCCTATACTTAAATAAACAGACCCCCCCACACACACACACACAAAAGGGGAAATGTTGTATGTAGAGTTGAAAGGATGTTCCAATGAAGCAACAGTAATCCTGAGCTATATACATTTCAAATGTTTGCTATTTAAGACAATCTTGAGAAGGCCTCTGTATTGGCATTGTTTTAAGTGACTGAAATGTGGCTCCCGATGGAATTATGAGAGATGATTTCTCTTCTGCCAACATTTCATTGAAAGGTACCAAATACTGATTTGAATATCTCTGACTCAAATGATTGTAAGTAGATGTATTGAAAAGGAACTCCTACTTTCGTTAAAACCCGGACGAGCTCCGTACGGTTTAAAACTCTTTAAACACACGAAAAATCGGTTATAAAAGAGTACGGCAAGTCGGCTGTGCTTACTTCTACTGAAATGACGTCACAGCAAAAATTAAAACAAAATTATTTTAGTCTGTATTATATCATACAGTCCTGTAGATAAAACACACTACTCACGTCAGGACAGCCCACCACGTCGATACTCATCGACACAGTCCCAACTCCGTTGTCCGCTGTGCAGGTGTACATTCCGCCATCGGAGTCTGTGGCATCCGGAACGGTCAAAGTTCCCGCACTCCCATCCACCACTGCGCGCGCTGGGAGGGCGCCGGAGTCACGTGTCCAGCTGTAGGTCGGTGCGGGGTCACCGCCGCCATGACAGGTCAGGGTCAGGGTCTCCTGGTGGTACAGGTTAGCTGAAGGCCAGGCTGAGATGACCTTTATGTCGGGATTTACTGAAACAAAAATGAATAGTACAATTTAATCGTTTAACAGTATTAAGCGAAGAAGTCTTCAAAGGTTATCAAAAGCATCTAATTCTCCTTTTGCAAGTTTGGCAATCTTCCGGATATTTCTTACCTCCTGGAGCTTCTTAGACCTTGAGTAAATTCATTTGCATTTCATTTTTCTCTTAGCTTATGCAGATTAGGTTGTTGGAAATATTAAGGATAGACTTGTCTTTTTAAATTCATATCCTTTGCCAGTATTCAATTGTAACATTTCTTCATAAGATTTAAAAACGCTTTTTACCCATACATTTTAGTGATATATACACGTAGACTTAGGTAACGCAATCACAAGTGAGACCAGATAGTAAAGAGCGTTCAAGGCCACATGAAATGGAGTGAACTAATGTATTTCCAAGCAGGGAGGACAGTAGAAGGCCGAACTATTTTGTCTGTCTGTCCACAAACCACAAATTAAAAGAATGCCCTTAGTATTGGAGAAGTTTCTTGTTTGTTTCTTTCGTTAGTCGTTCTAAATGGTTTACAAATGTGTTCAAAATGGTTTCCAGATGTTTTTAAAATGGTTTTAAAATGGTTCTAAATGTGTATCTCTCTTATCCTCAGCTCAAGTTGACTATCTTTCCTCAAGTCCATATAGCTATAATTTAATATCCTTTGCTCTGTATGTCAAATAATGATTATTCTAAAAGCATCGGTTTCCATATAGGTATATTTAACTGTTTACTTAACATCTCTTGATCAATTACTTCTTTTTATGTAGAATATAACTTACCTTGTATACTAAAAAAACTCGATTATCTCCCTAGATGATTTGAATACATTGTATATAAATCCAATGTTATAACAAAACGGGCAGGTATAGGCTATTTGCCTAATTTGGAGAAAGCTAAAGATGCCTATAAGGCTATGACGTCCAGATCGAACAAGCGTATTCATTTCGATAAACATAAACGTGAAACAAATAACATTGATATATTTACATGAGAACTGCGACGGTGTCATAGTTGGAGTAGTCGCAGCTGTAGAGGAATGGGCCGCTGACGCTGTTGAAGTCGTACCTGTCGCAAAACAGATCTTTCATCAGATATCAAATTGACAAGTGGTTGACACAGTCTGTTGTTATTTAGGATTCTATCCATGGCTTATGAATGGTCAGTATCTTGGTTGTTTTGCGGATCTCTTGGTTTCTTTTTTTTCTAGATCGAAATCTTAGGAAACAATTTGCAGTCTCGGTTATTGTTAGTATAACAAAAGTTTGTATGCAAACGTTTTATCGATAAGTACATATTATTGAGTAGACATCTCTAAATTAAAGACACAGGAGTTCCTTTTGTTCCTTTTTTACTTTATTGAAATTCATTTACTTGATAAAAGGGTTCTGTCCATTGAAGATGCAACAAGAGCTCAATTCCTAGACTTTCAAAATTCCCAAGCCATGTTTAATAGGGAACCTTGCCCCACCGAGAACTATGCCACAAAACATTGAATCACTGTCTGGTCTTCTAAGATTAAAAAAAAAGGCAACTTACTATTTGTTCCCAGCTTACGTTTGATATTTTTATTTAAAGCTGTTTATCTTATGGGACGATTAAAGATACGTTATCTTTAACATGTATGTTTGTATACTTCCATAGAATATCAATCCTGGAGGGCTAAAGGGTACCGCAATGAACCAGTCAACTAAACGATTAAATAAGCTACAGCTGGTGTCTAGAATACAAATTTCTTCTTACGGAAACTATACGCTGAGCTTGCCAAGCTCAGGGAAACCGAATAAAACTGCCTTTTTTTATAACTCGCGTCAAGCCTACAAAGAAATCTTGCCCTTACAGCAGACCGTATTGTGCTACATGTACCTCGTGCAGCAGGGGTGGATGTCGGTGTCCCTTCCCATACAGCATCCCCCTCCACGGTGGTCCTCTGGTAGCTCTCAGAGAAACAGTCCATCTTCAACGTGTGATTGGCATAGTCTGAGTGGTTAAGACATGTCTGAATTAGACCTCTTACTACTAAAACTTGTCCAACACACTTTGCTGATTTCTTGAGTCTATGTGGACATATTTTTGCAAATCTGGACGTCCATTACATATATTTTCATTTACATCACTTACAAGTCGGATGGAATTTATCTATAAGCATCGTCAATACCCTTGTTACCTGGTAAGAAGAATCGAGAGCAGGAGGTCTTACTTTTTTACGGTTAAGCTTCAGATACTTAGTGAAAGATTCTATATTATTAACCAATTTTATTATAGATAATTATAATTCCTGAAGAAATTATGATCTTGGTGTAACTGCTGTCGTAAGCACTTGTTCTACATGTGACTGTCCACAGACAATTGGATAGTATGGCTATTGATTATCACGTCGATGTAGGTTAGACATCCAGGTAATAAGATACGCCAAAAGTAGTTACTCAAGCAACTGGATATGGTTTTGGAAACAGTCAGGCGTTTCAACTACTACAGAATCACTGCGAAAACTACTGGATGGTAGTTGAAACGTCTGACCTTTTCCAAAACCATATCCAGTTGCTTGAGTAACTACTTGGCGTATTATCTAGTTAGTTTGCACTACCTTTATCGCAACGCTGTGCAGGAAAGTTTCCACAAGGAAAGATGTCAGCTACGAGAGCGTACAGGTCTGAGTCGTAGGCCAGCAGCTCGGCTCGGGTGTTGACGTGGTTGTGGATCCCGTCAGGTGGGTCCCTCTCCATGTTCACATTGAAGAAGCTCTGCACACCTGTAGATGGAGAATTCAATCAACCAATCTTTATTGCATAAAGACTGAAACGGATACAATGTATGGCAAGTTCTTGGGTAGTGCGTATAGTGCAGTTCCAATGTCAAACGGATGTATGCGCCACCAACCTTCCCCCCAGTAGTTATCGCTGTTGCCGATGGCGTAAGTGTTAGCCCACAGTCCATTGGCCAGAGCGTTGAAATATGCTGTATTCAGGCGTGTTTGGAAATCACTGATGACCCTGCTGGCCCCAAGGATGTCCAGTCCATTCCCGACCTCACGGATGAAGATATCTTCACCCTTGTACCTGTAGAGAAACAACGATTTGCGATCATCTGTATCCACAAAGAGGTTAATTTTCGTACCATTTTCAGGTGACATCATCGATGTGTTTTGCGTGCAAGAAGTCATATATAGTAAAACCTGTATTAGCGGCTACATTTGCATAACGACCACTTGGCCATTGAGGTCCCTTTTGTCGGTCCCTTAGATTTTTCCCACTGACCTAAGCATTTACAGGAATAGTCTATAGTGGCCACCTGTCCAACGCGGCCACGGCCACACATTTCCGGTCCCGTAGATACAGAAATACTGCCTAGTATAGTGCGACCATACAGGGCCATATTTCACCCTGCGCCGATTTTGAAATCGTAGTTTGCGAAGATTTGGACACCGCCTGTGTTATTTTGGCAGTAGCGGAAGGTGCGCGTTCCTCGAACGTTAGAACGCAAGTCTTTGACGGCGAATTTGCCAACATTTCTTGAATGACAATATCAATCATTTCGGTAGATTTTAGTTTTGCAGGGTCAGTTGAATTTTGAGAAGATCGAGACAATGTTACTTGTTGAGAAAGATTAGTGGGTACTGAAATCATGTGTAACTTATTGCTCGTGCTCAATTTGTCAACGTTTACTCTATACTGGCCACCTGTCTATAGTGTCTAAATTTCTCCAGTCACTCGAGTGGCCGCTATATACATGTTTGACAGTAAATATAATTTACTATCTAATGAAATACCCTCAACCCTTACCGGTCAGTGCTGTAGCAGAGCACGTTCTCCTCAGCCCCGGTGGACACGGGTTTGCTGACGGTGGCCGCCAGACCCCTGGCCCGCGTGTTGAACAGAGGGTCAAGGGTAGAATGTTCAGGGATATCCAACGTCAGCTGCAGGGCATAAAAAGAACACGTCAGCAGGAGTTGAAAGTTTAACAAAGAATTTCAATACCTTGTTCAACCAAACAACTATTTAAAATGTCGGCTACAGAAGTGATGCCTTACCTCAGTGTCCGCCATGATGGCAGCCCTACCGTAGTAGTTATAGTAGGAGTCTCTGATGTCCTTTCTGTCCGCAAACATGAACAGCACGTCATAACACGCTCTCCGGAGGGCTTCGTCCGGCACGATGGAAGAGCCGAGGATGGGGATACCATAGGCGTGGAGGTATTTCTAGTAGTAACGAAAATACGTGAAATATTTTTGACTGCTTGATTACCTATTAGGTAATAGCAGTACAGAAATGTTAAATTTGAAAAAAAAAGTAAAAAGCATTGCAGCAAACCTGGTAGAAATCGTCCAGACTGAGCTCGTTCCGGACCGTATCGGGGACACCCGTGACGTCATAGCATTCCCATGTATCCCAGGAACGACCGCGGCGGATACCAATGCAATGAGCCCCCAAGTCTAAGGGAAAGATATTCGACAAAATAACATTCACAATGTATCAAAAAGAAGATTTGGAATGAAATGACAAATATCTTGCTGTAACAATTATTGTTTTTCATAAAAGGTGAAACATCGATCTTTGCCTTACCTAATTTGGCTTCGATATATAGGACTAGACAATGGAACGCTGCCCTCTTAATTGTCACATAGGAAAGTTGTCATTTTGTATGACTCTGTCGGACAACTTGGTTGTCTTTTAGTTTACATATTAAACGATTAGTACTTGTAATAAAAAAAAAAACTATTTGCAAATCATAGCATGGAAGCCGTTTTCCTAAACAGCAAGACTTTCTAGCTCAACGACAACGCATGGCTTATTTACTATTTGTTCAACAAATTGTAACGCATTTTTGAGCACAGATTCTCAAACAGTTTTGGATGGGGGACACTAAAGCAACATATTCCATACTTGGAAAACAGACGTCACAGCTGAGTTTGCAGTTGAGAAGCATGTAGCCTGGGTTTGTGCTACACTCTCCACTTGCAGCCCAGCTCCGGCAAGTGGACACAGAATCTGCACAGGTAGTTATCTGCAGACAGACGAAATACAAAGGGTTTAAACCGTACATCTTTAACATTGTAAACCCCTAAAATATTACAGAATACTACTGTAATGGATTTTCAAGTCTCAATGGCTGTAAATGCAAACATTATCACCTACTATGTGGCGTCATCATCACCGTCACCATCAGTTCCATACCTTAAATGCCATTGGGGCAGCAACACAACAACTGTCATGCTGACTCAATAGGCTTTTAGCCCCCAGTGCAAAATAACAAAGCTCTAGTTTATGACGCAGACCAGTAGATGATACACACTTCTCTTCTTTGCAAGCTCCGAAGAGAACTAAGCTTTCCGTCTATTTCACAGACAAGTACAGTCAAACCTGCCCAAGACGACCACCCGGGGGACCGGACAAAAGCGTCGATTTGACAGGTGTCACTGAGAAGAGTATCGAC